>NC_048218.1:38087158-38294293 GCF_002007445.2 Ailuropoda melanoleuca
CGCTGCATCCAGTCATTTATAGAATCCCACGCGTTTTACCTTCTAAATGTCTCTCGAATCCATTACATTCTCTCCAGCTGTCCTCCTAATTTCCCGGGCTGCTTGGTTCAGATATCTGTCACCTCTTATTTGATTAATTGCAAAGGACAACCTGAGATTCCTAGCTCACACAAAGACCCAGGACTTCCTCCACAGTCACCAATTACTGACCCGTTTCCAAAATACAAACCCACTCATTCCATTCCCTGACTTAGAAGGCTCCCAGGTTCCATACTCACAGGCTAGAGTGCAAGTTATTCTTTATGACAAACTCACGATCTCTTTCAAAACCTCCAGCGCTCCCTGCCCCCCACCACCTCCAGCTAAACGGGGGCTTCCACTGTTGCCCAAGAGGTCCCGACTTTTTTACTCGTGGGTTTCCAACTTGAAACACACAGCACTGTCCTGCTCTTCATTCTCCTTGTTTAGGGATAAACTCCTGTTCCCCTTTCAGGAGACAAATCCAATAGCTCTCACTCCATGACATCGGCTCCATCCGTTCTTCCTGACGGCGGTAAATTTTTACATACAAAAATAGGGCTGACAATCAAACGTTACTCACCTACCGTCGGTTCACAGCTTCTAGAGGTCAGCGGGTCGAAATCGGAAACTGGCCGCCGCACACGGAGGGCAAGAAACTGAAGAAAGTGGGAGAAAGAGGAACTTAACACATACAGCTTGTCTCCGCAAGACCTGCAGACCTATACGCCCGCCCACCAGAATCTTGACTTTATATAGAGGCCTTAATGGGGTTTAGTCCTGTACATAGTCCATGTGATCTCAATAACATTACTCTTTCAGGGCTGCATCCTGCTTGAAGTGGTCCCCGCTGTGGAAATGGTAAGCGGAGAGGTTCATTCCAAAGACGGTGAGGGGAAAAGAGCGTCTTATTGCCCCGATCCAGCTCCAAGGTCAACTGGCGGTCATGTCCTCTGGATGACTTCCTCTAACACCTGTATGGCCTATTGTTCAAGGGTTGAAATAGTTTCATTTGGCTTTACAATTATTTAATCAGTGCTGTGAGTCCTCAAGAATCTTCCCAATGATCGCAGATACCAACGTCCTTCCTAAATGAGAAATGTTGGATATTTCAGGGGAGCTGCAAGAATTTGCCCCAACACGGTTCTCAACATCGATTCTGATTTGTTGATGCCAATGTGTTGTTTCACTTTTTAAGAATCTTTAATATTCTAAGAAGGAAATCTAGGAATTGATATTCTCTAAAGTTTTCATAATTTAAAGTATCATCCATGAGTAGGAAACTATGCAGTTATGCTAGAAATTCAAGGTATAATCACGTGTCTTTAAGGGTATGTAGCTAGCAGGCAAAATAATACATTTATGCACATAAAGTAATACAAGATATCCTATATAACTGAGTCATGCATGGTGCACAGAACTATGTGTTATAGAAGAGGAAGCAATCAATCACTGCTGGCCAGAAGAAATGAGATAGAATCTGACAAATGCACAAGCTGTATAAAATGTAGAGAGGCATATAGGGAGGCAATTTTGGATCAATTGAGTATTTTGTGCAAGTGGTGAACTGAGAAAATAGAATGTGCACAGTGATAGTGATTAAATCAGTTTAACTAGAAGATTTGCTATGTATAAGTGAACAGGGAAAATTAAGCCCGTAGTTATGGTGGCAAGCATGAAAACACTTGAAGACTAAGAAATGTGCATTAATTCAAGAGAAGAATATTTATTGCAATACTATTTTTAAACTGTGGAGAAAACCCAAAGTCATTCTTTGTCCATTAATAGCTCAGTGGTTAAAACATGATACAGTCATGCTACAGAATTTTGAGACAAATGTGGTAAATCCTTATGTATTGACAAGAAAAAACAACTAAGACATATTAAGTTATGAAAGAAAGTGATAGAGCCATAACTGTCCCTCTCTCTTTTCCCCATTTCTCTCTCCCTATCTCTCTTTCTCTTTTAACAACAAAGGTATCCATCATTTATTTGGGAAATTTTGGAAGCTAATAAAAAAATTTTTTTGGAAATTTTGGAAGCTAATAAAAAGAAATTTGAGAAATTTTGTAAACTAATGAAATCACACCCACCATAAAATAGAATTTTATAAATGTTATACTTTGTAAGGCTAAAAAAAGACAAAATAACCTCCATTCTGCACCTCTCCAGGCACCCCTACCAGACACTTCTAAGACCAAAAATGAAAAAAAAAAAAAAAAGCGACACTGAAGGTATTTAACCATAGGAATCATGATAGTGATGAAATTCATGTGATTTGAAGTTGGGTTCATGAGCAAACGGCTAAGAAAGAATTCTTGAGGCATTTCCAGTGCAAAAAGGTGGTTTTATAGGGGAGCAGCAAGATACACAAGCCAACTCTTAACCAGAATAAAGAGTCATATAGATAAAAATACATTAATAGTAGGGGACCTCAACATTCCACTATCAGAAATAGACAGACCACCCTGGCAAAAACTAAGCAAAGAATCAAAGGCTTTGAATGCCATACGCTACGAGTTGGACCTCATAGATATAAACAGAACACTACACCCCAGAACCAAAGAATACTTATTCTATTCTAATGCCCATGGAACACTCTCAAGAATAGATCATGTCCTGGGACACAAAACAGGTCTCAACCGATACCAAAAGACTGAAATTATCCCATGCATATTCTCAAACCACAACGCTCTGAAATTGGAACTCAACCACAAGGAAAAATTTGGAAGAAATTCAAACTCTTGGAGACTAAGAACCATCCTGCTCAGGAATGACTCAATAAACCAGGAAATCAAAAATCAATTTAAACAATTTTATGGAGACCAATGAGAATGAAAACACAATGGTCCAAAACCTATGGGATACTGCAAAGGCAGTCCTAAGAGGGAAATACATGGCCATCCAAGCCTCACTCAAAAGAATAGAAAAATCTAAAATGCAGTTTTTATATTCTCACCTCAAGAAGCTGGAACAGCAACAGAGGGACAGGCCTAATCCACTCACGAGGAAGCAGTTGACCAAGATTAGAGCAGAAATCAATGAATTAGAAACCAGAAGTACAGTAGAGCAGATCAACAGGACTAGAAGCTGGTTCTTTGAGAGAATCCATAAAATTGACAGACCACTGGCAAGACTTATCCAAAAGAAAAGAGAAAGGACCCAAATTAATAAAATTATGAATGAAAAAGGAGAGGTCACAACCAACACCAATGAAATTGGAAGGATTATTAGAAACTTTTATCAACAGCTATATGCCAATAAATTAAGCAATCTGGAAGAGATGGAGGCCTTCCTGGAAACCTATAAACTACCAAGACTGAAACAGGAAGAAATAGATTTCTTAAATAGGCCAATTAACTATGAAGAAATTGAGTCAGTGATAAACAACCTTCCAAATAATAAAACTCCAGGCCCAGACGGTTTTCCTGGGGAATTCTACCAAACATTCAAAGAAGAAATAATACCTATTCTCCTAAAGCTATTTCAAAAAATAGAAACAGAAGGAAAGCTACCAAACTCATTCTATGAGGCTAATATTACCTTGATCCCCAAACCAGGCAAAGACCCCCTCAAAAAGGAGAATTACAGACCGATTTCTCTAATGAATATGGATGCCAAAATCCTCAACAAGATCCTTGCTAATAGAATCCAACAGTACATTAAAAGGATTATCCATCATGACCAAGTGGGATTCATACCTGGGATGCAAGCATGGTTCAACACTCGCAAATCAATCAATGTGATACATCATATCAACAAGAAAAGACTCAAGAACCATATGATCCTCTCAATTGATGCAGAAAAAGCATTTGACAAAATACAGCATCCTTTCCTGATTAAAACCCTTCAGAGTGTAGGAATAGAGGGTACATTTCTCAATCTCATAAAAGCCATCTATGAAAAGCCTACTGCAAGCATTATTCTCAATGGGGAAAAGCTGGAAGCCTTTCCCTTAAGATCAGGAACACGACAAGGATGCCCACTCTCGCCACTATTATTCAACATAGTACTAGAAGTCCTTGCAACAGCAATCAGAAGACAAAAAGGGATCAAAGGTATCCAAATCGGCAAAGAAGAAGTCAAACTGTCTCTCTTTGCAGATGACATGATACTCTATATGGAAAACCCAAAGGAATCCACTCCCAAACTATTAGAAGTTATAGAACAATTCAGTAAGGTGGCAGGATACAAAATCAATGCCCAGAAATCAGTTGCATTTCTATACACGAATAACGAGACTGAAGAAAGAGAAATTAGGGAATCCATCCCATTTACAATAACACCAAAAACCATACGTTACCTTGGAATTAACTTAACCAGAGACGTAAAGGACCTATATCCTAGAAACTATAGATCACTTTTGAAAGATATTGAGGAAGACATAAAAAGATGGAAAAATATTCCATGCTCATGGATTGGAAGAATTAACATAGTTAAAATGTCCATACTACCCAGAGCAATCTACACTTTCAATGCTATCCCGATCAAAATACCGAGGACATTTTTCAAAGAACTGGAACAAATAGTCCTTAAATTTGTATGGAACCAGAAAAGGCCCCGAATCTCCAAGGAACTGTTGAAAAGGAAAAACAAAGCTGGGGGCATCACAATGCCGGATTTCGAGCTGTACTACAAAGCTGTGATCACAAAGACAGCATGGTACTGGCACAAAAACAGACACATCGACCAATGGAACAGAATAGAGAACCCAGAAATGGACCCTCGGCTCTTTGGGCAACTAATCTTTGATAAAGCAGGAAAAAACATCCGGTGGAAAAAAGACAGTCTCTTCAATAAATGGTGCTGGGAAAATTGGACAGCTACATGCAAAAGAATGAAACTTGACCACTCTCTCACACCATACACAAAAATAAACTCCAAATGGATGAAAGACCTCAATGTGAGACAGGAATCCATCAAAATTCTAGAGGAGAACATAGGCAACAACTTCTATGACATCGGCCAGAGCAACCTTTTTCACGACACATCTCCAAAGGCAAGAGAAATAAAAGATAAAATGAACTTATGGGACTTTATCAGGATAAAGAGCTTCTGCACAGCCAAGGAAACAGTCAAAAAAACTAAGAGACAGCCCACGGAATGGGAGAATATATTTGCAAAGGACACCACAGATAAAGGACTGGTATCCAAGATCTACAAAGAACTTCTCAAACTCAATACACGAGAAACAAATAAACAAATCATAAAATGGGCAGAAGATATGAACAGACACTTTTCCAATGAAGACATACAAATGGCTAACAGACACATGAAAAAATGTTCAAAATCATTAGCCATCAGGGAAATTCAAATCAAAACCACACTGAGATACCACCTTACGCCAGTTAGAATGGCAAAGATAGACAAGGCAAGAAACAACAATTGTTGGAGAGGATGTGGAGAAAGGGGATCCCTCCTACATTGTTGGTGGGAATGCAAGTTGGTACAGCCACTCTGGAAAACAGTGTGGAGGTCCCTTAAAAAGTTGAAAATTGAGCTACCCTATGATCCAGCCATTGCACTACTGGGTGTTTACGTCAAAGATACAGACGTAGTGAAGAGAAGGGCCATATGCACCCCAATGTTCATAGCAGCATTGTCCACAATAGCTAAATCGTGGAAGGAGCCGAGACGCCCTTCAACAGATGACTGGATTAAGAAGCTGTGGTCCATATATACATGGAATATTATTCAGCTATCAGAAAGAACGGATTCTCAACATTTGCTGCAACATGGATGGCACTGGAGGAGATAATGCTAAGTGAAATAAGTCAAGCAGAGAAAGACAATTATCCTATGATTTCTCTCATCTATGGAACATAAGAACTAGGATGAGCAGTAGGGGAAGAAAGGGATAAAGAAAGGGGGGGTAATCAGAAGGGGGAGTGAAACATGAGAGACTATGGACTATGAGAAACAAACTGAAGGCCTCAGAGGGGAGGGGGGTGGGGGATTGGTATAGACCAGTGATGGGTAGTAAGGAGGGCACATATTGCTTGGTGCCCTGGGTGTTATACGCAACTAATGAAGCATCGAACTTTACATCGGAATCCGGGGATGTACTGTATGGTGACTAACATAATATAATAAAAAATCGTTAAAAAAAAAAAGGTGGTTTTATTATAGGACGGGGACAGGACCCGTGGGAAGAAAAAGCTGCACCTGCAAGTGTGAGGGGGTGAATGATTATGTATTTTTAAGTTTTGTGGAGGGAGGAGAGGTAGAGATAACATAGGTTTCTAAAGAATTTTCCTATGCAGGACTTTGAAGATGTAACTATTGTCAAGATAAGGTTACTTTTAGTTGTGTGGGTTTTTTAATACTTTATTTATTTGTCAGACAGTGAGAACACAAGCAGGGGGAACAGCAGGCAGAGGGAGAGGGAGAAGCAGGCTCCCAGCTGAGCAAGGAGCTCAATCCCAGGACCCCCTTAATCATGACCTGAGCCAAAGGCAGACACTTAACCAGCCTAGCCACCCAGGCGTCCCTACTTTTAGTCTTTAATGAAATGTAAACATTATTAAGGCATAGGCAGCCATGAACTCCTTGAGGAATGTCACGCTTCACATGTCTCAGGTATATATCCACGGGCTGCAAGCTGTTAGATTTCATGTAAACTACATTTTTCTTGCCTTTGTTCTCCTCATCAATAGGATCTGCTTTTGTGCATATCATTTGTTTCACCCCTAAGACATTGAAGAGGTTTCAAAATTTGAGAACATTGGGGAAGGTCTTCGAGAGGGTGTGACCTCCAGGCCACCCAGTGAGAAGGACCCTGCTGCAATTGGAAACTTCTCACCCTCTCCCCTGTCCTTGGAATATGCATTCTGCTTGCTTTCTCCACTCCCAGAAGCTGCCCCCTAGACATAGCCTTGAGATAGCGGTGCTAAGAACATCTAGATGTTGCATGTGACTGAACCCAGTTAAGCCTCTACAGAAACTTTTAAGATTTTGCCGGCAGAGATCTACTTGCTTTGCAGCTGCTCAAGACAAGCCTCGTAAGTTCCTTGCTTATGAAAACTGCCACCTAAAAATCTGGAGGGGCTTGCTTCTTTCGTAGGTCTCTCCCTATCGTCTGAGTATGGGACCGGTTTCCTATTTCACCTGGAAACCTCCCAAGGGGGTTGCACACAAGCAGAGAAGTGTCTGCTTTTTATTAATTTTAGTATTAGAGTATATTTTTAAATTTTTATCAAGAAAGTTTAAGAGTTTTTCCCACTGATACTGATTTTAGAGGAGTGAAACCAAATGTAAATGTGAAAGTATGTTTCCTGATTACTCAAAATGATTTAGTGGCTTCTCTTAAACTTTTCTAGAAACACAGAAAATTACTCTGTGTCCATAATCATTTGCTTCCTGGGCAAAGAGCTTTTCAAAATCAGAATAAGGATGTGTTAAATAAGCCTCCAGTTCTCAAAAAAGGCATCTCTGCCAGAAAAAATTGAAAATAAAAATATTCTTTGGTAGAATTTATGGCACAAATTGAACTGTTTCTTCAATGCTTGTTTATAGACCCCATTTAAAAGAATATATGTCAGAAGAAAAAAAAAGATTTGAAGGAGAATGTTAAGACTGAAAAAAGACGGAAATAATCTTCACCCCCTTTCCATACCCCAAGAACACTTAGAGGTCCAAAAAAGGGAAGTGGTACCTTTTGATGTCAAGATTCATACAAAATTATTTGGTGCATTTTATTGTTTTTTTCAGGACTATTTTCAATAGCAAAGTTTTTTTTTTCTTCCCCTTTGCCTCAGAGCCCTTGTCAAGTTGCTGTTACCTGTAAAAGACAAATGCAAACACCTGCCGAGTAATAACTAGCAGTCCGCAAACGGGAGAGTCCTTCAAAACCATACCAAGTACACTAAACGTTTTTTACGAAAACGTTTCATTCTGTGACTTCAAGTTTAAACAAGAAACCAGAGGAACCTAAGTTTGGTAAGATCCTAAAAAGCTTTAATATTTTATCACTTAAAAGAGTTAAAGGTACTTCATTTTTCTTATGTAGTCATGTAAAAAATAATGAAACTAGAATCATGAGATGTGTTCATATATTCTAAAACCAGTAGGCTGTGTTTAATATTATGATTGAATTTTCTCTATATAATTTTGCATAAACTCAAAAGAATAAGAGTTGATATATTTAAAAATGAAAAATTTACCTTTTGGGTTAAAAGTAATGATATAGATTATGTATCTAATATCTGTATTTATATGTTTACAAAGTATATTTATATAAGAGATAAATATACATGTACTTTGAATACATATAATGAATACATATTCATTTGTTGAGGTCTAAAAAGGTGGTTTATATAAGCTAAAATGTTCTAAAGAGATCAAATTTCTGAATTTATATTATATAATTATTCTCAGTGATCAACAACACAAACTTTAACACTTACAAATATATTAACTCTCTTTGTAGATGTTATAATAATGTGGTCCATATAAAAGAACGAGATATCAAATTTTTTAGGCTGATACCAGATGGTGTAATATTTACTGAAATGTGTGACCTGATATAAAGTCTTCATCCTCAAAAACATTTCTGAAAGTCATAAATGAACTATAGTGGCAAGCAACATTTTTTTATATGTTTCATTTAATTTGGTTTGCTTTTTAAAGAAAATATTAATTGTATACTAATATCGGATATGAGTAAATATCAGATAGTATGTATATAAATAAAGAGGCATTTACTTTTCTTGGTATTCATGGGACAAGTGACTGGCAGTAATGCAATGCTCACCTGATTCTAAATCAATCTCCACAGAAAATGGCTATTTGAGAGATAAGTTTAAAAAGGAAATCAGAAGGAAAAAAAAAAACCACAGGATTTGAAGGTCATGGAATTCGCCAAACTTTTCTTTTCAAAGAAACATTCTGCTTTCGATATTCTTTCATTCAAGTTGTAGTATGGATAGATATAGATATGTACTTTATTTGGGCTTTTAAAGCCTGTATATCTATGTGCATGTATCTATACATAAATACTATAATCAAAAAACAGTTTTATAGTGAAAATCTCTTATTTTCACAAGGAACTTCAGATATGAAGTATAAGACAACATAGAAAAAAGTATATTTCACTTCGCTTTATTTATTACTTTTCCTCTAAAAGGCAAATATTTAAAATCAGAAATACCTAAGATATGTTTTGCTATGATAGAGAAACTCTATCTCCAGAATTAAGAAAAAAAAAATCTGACTAAACAGTACATCTGGGCCCTCAGAGAAACTTTTGCTCTGATTATTATTCACAATCCCTAAATTGCAGAGGAAATGAAAACGGCAGAGGCAAATTTAGCAATTCAGTAGTTGGGATCAAGTTGCTTTGTCATCAAAATAAAATAGAATATATTGGTAGCCTGACATATGAACAATAAAAATGGACACTCATTGGGGTGCCGATGTGGCTCAGTTAGTTAAGCGCCCAACTCGATTTCAGCCCAGGTCATGATCTCAGGGTCATGAGATCAAGCCCTGCATCCACTCCATGCTCAGCACAGAGTCTATTTGAGATTCTTTCTCTCCCTCTTCTTCCCCCTCTTCCCCTGCCCTCATTCACGCTCGTGCTCTCTCTCTCTCAAATAAATAAGTAAAATCTTAAAAAAAAAAATGCTCACTCACGGGTGAGCTCTGGCCTTCTGAGTTGAACTGGAAATTGTAGAAAGCAGATAAAAATTCACTATTTGTCTAGCTAGTGTTTCAATCTAAATAACAGCAACTTTTACCTGTGTACCCTTTAGAAGTATATGTACATTTCTAAAGTATATGTATACTTCTTAGAAGTATACCCTTTAAAAGAGCTTTGGAAGTATGTGAATTTGTAATTCACATGGATATACATTATCTCATTTTTCAGAACCTCACAAAGTATACCATGGAGTAATTAATTATATTTGCTTATGTAAATCATGTTAAATTGTCAAAATAACTCTGAAAGTCTTTCTGTCCTATACGCCTAAGACACTGTCTCACCCCAAGAGCTGGGCCCTTCATTTGATCATGTGTGTGGGATTTAGTATAGTGCCCACAATGAGAAGACACCTATTATTTGTGTTGAATGAACTGGATGACTAGAAAAATTCTGATCCCATTCTTAAGCTATATATTTCCTAGTGTGCAAATGATGATGCAATTCTGGACTTTACAGAGGGGGACTAAAGATTTGGAAATACTAAGAAATACTAGAAAATTACAGAGAAATTTTACCAAAAATAAAATAGATGCCTGAGTTCCACCCTGAGCATTTATGAGTCAGAAAGATGGAAGAGGCAATAAGATACGTGGATTTTTAATAATGGTCCCACATGATTTTGAGGTCATTTTCAAGATGATCAAAACGAAATATTTGTGCAAAGGGACTATACTACACTATTAATCATTTTAATAAAGAACTGAGAAGATGTCAGATACGTTCAACTGAAATATGTTGGCCTTACCCAATTTTGACATTGTGTGTGTGTGCGCACGCATGTGTGTGCGTGTGTGTTTCAGTTGCAGTGAACTTAAATTTTTCTAAGTTGTTATGTTCAAAACAAATTTTCATAATTAATAACTTATTGACCTTTGAATTAAATGTACAGACCTTAGAACAAAATATAGGACTTATGTTTTCTAGGAAGTTTACTACAAAGAACTGTCAGTTGTCCTGTTCCATTAGGTTGGATTCTCAACCTAGTAGAAAGCTGGGAATTGCAAATCAAAAACCTGATTGACCAATACTTGCCAGCACCCTATCTTTCAAAACACTACATACATAAGGAAGCTGGGGTACTCAGAATTCCTTCCTACACATTTTTGTATCCTTCTACAGAAGGGTACAAAAAAACCCTTCTGTAGGATTTTTTTTGTATCTTCTACAGATAAGCCACTAATGGGAGAATAGGCATAGCCAGGTTTGCCTTTGAGATTAGTTCAGTTTCAGTGGGGAGAAGGCACAGAGAGAAGGTACAGGAAACGAATTGCATAGCATCACCATTCCTATTGGGTCAATATTCTCAGATAAGTGGACTGAAAAATATTTCATGTGATTCACTATTTTTTTTTTATTGCAAACTTAAAACAGGAAGACTACTAGGATCTAACATTAAAAATTACTCTGGTCTTGGGATGCCTGGGTGGCTCAGTGGGTTAAGTATCTGCCTTCAGCTCAGGTCATGATCTCAGGGGACTGGAATAGGGCCCCATGTTGGGCTTTCCGCTCACTGGGAGTCTGCTTGTCCCTCTTCCTCTCCCTCTGTCCCTCCCCTACCACTCGCACTCACTGTCTTGCACTCTTTCTCTCTCAAATAAATAAAATCTTTTAAAAAAATTATTCTGGGGGGCATTTGTGTGGCACAGTAGGTTGGGCGCCCAACTCTCGGTTTCGGCTCAGGTCTGATCTCAGGGTCTTGGGATGAGGCTCCACTCTCAGCACAGAGTCTGCTTGAGATTCTCTCTCCCTCTCCCTCTGCCCCTCCCCGCTCCACACGCACACAGGCACGCGCACTTTCTCTCTCTCTGAAATAAATAGATCTTTAAAAAAAATTATTCTGGTTTGAATAAGAATTTCTCCCATGAATCCAGCTTTGAGAAAGGAGATAGGAAATGTTTTATGAAACTATATTATTTCTAGTGAAACTTGAGAAAGAAAAATTTTAGAAAAATAATTCTATCAGAATTTGAGTTTTAAAAACAAGGCTGAAAAACTTCCAAGTTTACTCCTACAGAGGCACAGAAATGATGTCCAAGAACGGAATATGATGCATGTGGTCAGGGGGGTGAAGTCGGATGTGGTAGAGAGGGCAGAGAAATTGGGCTAATATAGCCTCAGGCCTCAACAAATACCTTCTGCACACAATCCCATAGCTGCTTCCACAACCGGAAGGATAACAATACACTCCACTGCCTTCATTAAAAGGTACAAGGCTTACTTAAAACTGTAATAGTTTAATTGTTTAGTAAAGGCATGATAAACCAAATAATTTCCACCCTCACATGATGACTGTTAGACAAGCCTAGCTCTCAATGTGTGTATTTCTGTTGTCTTAATTATACTGTGTATGATATATCAGGAACCATGTTCTGGTTTACAAAAGCACCTCATCAACCATGCGTTTCATCTGCCATTCACCCATTATTTTTTGGTGACAACCCAATATCTACCTATGGTAATTGCATGCTGGTAATTTATTTTTAATATCTTTCAGCCGGTTTGGCTGTAATTTTAAAATAGATGATGACAGCATTGAATCTTATAACAATGTGATTTTCCCCCTCTCTATTAGTTACAAAATGACTACCTTTTGTGAAATAGAGAAATTACAAAAAGAATTTTCTAAGGCACTTGAATGTATTAGAAAAAGACATTTAACAAATCATTAGATTTTGAGTGCTAAATCTGTCATCCAATTGTTTCATGAATGTATGTCTTATTACTTCATTCTTGTAAGTAGAATACTACTTTAGTCTATTTTTTCAAGTAAATGAAATATTAAATAATATTAATTTTCTAGAAAATTTAAATCAACCAATTTTAACTCTCACATTTCTTTTATGTTAACCATTTTGGTTGTCTTTCTAATATATAATGGCTAGTGTTAATCAGGAGGAAAAGGGAGTAAAATAAAGAGAAATTATTAAACTATTAAGCGGTTAGTAAGAGGCATCAGGGTGTGACACAATATTTTGGAGATCTTTTGTATGTACCATTAACAAAAATGAAATATATTAAACCTGAAGTTTATGGATCTGCTCGGCATATGAAAACTAGGAAAATATGAATATATTCAAACACTTTTGAGACAGTGTAGGAAACTAAGCAATGAACATAAGAGAGACTGAGTTAAGAATTGAACAGGCATCATCTTTAACATCTCTCTTTTAACCAAATTTTATTCTCTTGATCAGTACATTAATACCTTTAGTTAAGACCTCTCTTCTGAACTCAAAACACATGTGTAATTGTCTGCTAACATCTCCACTTAGATGTCACAGAGGCACCTTGAACTACACAGACACATCTAAACCTGTTAACCTCTTCCTCCAGCGAGTTCCAAATCAGTTTGAAAGACTTTTTTTTTAGGGTGGTCATCCCTAATCCGTTTGATTAGCCCATTTCTTTCTCAACATCCTTTTATTCCCCTTTCCGCAATACATATTTAAAAATCTGTCTTCCCTGCAAGATTATGAGCTCTTAAAGTAAGGTGTGGCTCTAAAATGTTCACCATTGTTTTCCAAACACAGTGAAATGTCTGTCTCGTGGTATGTATTGATTAAATTGAATTGAATTGATTTGAATGAAAAGCATTTACTTGAAAGTAGGGTCAAGAGTGGAGTATTTGTCTCTATTACATGAGTCCATGATTTAAATAAAGTACAAGAAGTATAATGAAGGATAATAAAATAAGAATTAGGAACATAACCCAAGAAGAAAAAAGAAAAGTTGGTAAGAAAATCCCAATGTGTATTCCATATGCTGAGTTTACCAGCAAAACCAGCCACCCATTCTAGTGATTGTCAGAGCATTTTAGCATTATTTTCCAACTTGCCAATGACATTGATATTTATGTTACAATTCAATATTTTTAAATTACAAAAATGTATATATGAGCACATCTAAAACACACACACACACGAATCCATTTCAATGGTTGTTATCATTTGAGGATGAATTTTCAAATGGATGTGAAAATGTAATTTAACTTTAATTGTATTTTATTGATTTTTATAATGAAGTAATTATTTTCCTGTCTGGTATCATAAAATGTACATAGTTCTGCATCTTACTTTAGCAATTAATACCATGTAGGTGTCATGATAATGTTCAAGGCAATTACCTTAAAGAGTACTGCCAAGATGTTTCATTATATCATTTTCTTTACATAAATTTGAATCCTCAGACTTCTGTCTTCATAGTTTGATTTTAGTTTGTGTGAGGGGCTGCAAAATAACGTATAAAACTTTGTCAATCTATTTTGGAGAAAGTATTGACTTCTCATAACCAAATTTAAACAGTTACTTAAATAGTAGGTAAGAGTCAGCTGTCTTATAAATTAAAAACAACTTTTTATTTAATAGGAATCTGTAGGAAATTGGTAAATATAAGATCTATTTATCATTAAGTTTCTTTTCAAAATACAATTGGTCTATTTACCTCTTTGCTCAACTTTACTAATATTTTATAGGAGAATTATTAGCAATCTTTCATGTAAGCTCTAATATTTTTGTGAAACATGAATATTTGTTTCTGGGATGGTCTGAGCTTCCTCTGTATTTTAGACAATGAATGGAATTTTTTTGACTTGGTAGTTAGGAAAAAAACCTTATTTTGCAATAAGTACCTATACCAAGAAACAACATAAGCCTCATGGATAAGTTAATTGTATGAAAGAATTACTCTTTGAATTTCTTAACGATGTAAGGAAAGAGCAAGACAACCAAAATTATTTTTCAAGTTAATGTTTTGCACTGATATTTTTCCATTACTTCTTCAAGCATATTTCTTTGACCATTGAGATTGCTTCCAAGTTTCTTTATACCTCTCTTAAGGATTTTATATTCTTTGGCTTTGTATTTTATATTCTATTATAGAGAATTTAAACAGGTGTAGAGTAAATTAGCATAACAAATTCCTGTGTATCCTTCCCCAAAATGCAAAAATTATCTCTGTTTACAGTTCTTGTTCATCTATGACCCCTCCCACTTCCCACTCCCTAACATGGCAACAATTGGTAATGATGATGATTACAGTGATTTGGGTAGGGGGGGAGCAGTTAGAATTTACACCCATTGAAATACACAAATCTTAAATGTACAATTTTGAAAAAATGGATGCCCCCATTAAGGACATAGGCCTATCATATTTCTGTCTTCCCAGAAATTTCCCATGTCCCTTCCCAGTCAATCTAGCCATCAGAGGCAACCACCCTTTGAATTTTTTCAAATTAGATTACTATTGTCAATTCCAGGACTTCACATAAATGGAATTATATTATTTATTCTTTTGTTTGTGGCTTTTCTTTCTAGCGTTTTTTCTGTGAGATGCATCTCTGTTGATGTATCACTACTTCGTTCTTTGCCATTACTAGTAGTACTCCATTTTATAAACACACAAAAATGTATTTAATTCCTTCCTTTATTGATGGCTATTTGGGTTGTTACCAGTTTTCAGCTGTGTATAATTGCTATGAACGTTCTTAAACAAGTCTTACTGTGGACACATGTTTTTATTTTTCTTGGATAGATAATTAAAAATGGAATCATTGGGTCAAGAGTAGGTGTGTACTCATTATGAAACTACCAGATCTTTTTCTGAAGTTATGTCATTTTATTTGTAATGCAGGAGATAGTGGTTTCTCCACATTTTCACCAACATTTAGTGTGGTTTGTCTTTTTGCTTTCAGTCATTTTGTTAGGCATGTAGTAGCATTTCATTGTGATCTTAGTTTGCATTTTCTTAACCAATGGTATACAATTTTGCTTGTGCTTTTTGGCCATTTGTATCTTCCTTTGGGAAATACCTGTTCAAATATTTGTCCATTTTTATTTGTATTTTTCTATTGCACTATCATTGAGCTAAAAGAAGTTTTTAATATGTACATTGGTGGATACAAGTCTTTTGTCAGATATGTTTTGCAAACATTTTCTTTCAGTCTTCTTTTCATTTTTCTCTTAAAGGTGTCTTTTAACAATCAGACATACAACTTTAAGAAAGTTTGGTTTTTGTTTTTATTCTTTAATTTTTCTGTGTCCTGTTTAAGAAATCTTTACCAAATTGAAAAAAAAATTTCCAGGGCACCTGGGTGGCTCAGTCAGTTAAGCATCTGCCTTCAGCTCGGGTCATGATCCCAGCGTCCTGGGAATGAGTCCCGCTTCAGGGCTCCTTGCTCGGCAGGGAGGCTGCTTCTCCCTCTGCCTGTCATTCCCCCTGCTTGTGCTCTCTCTGTCTCTGACAAATAGATAAGTAAATAAAATCTTTTTTAAAAAATTTCGTTCCCCCAAAAGATTTATAATTTTAGCTTTTATAATTGTTTTTTCATTTTTCAATTGTTTCCTTCTTATATATAGAAATACACTTGATTTTATGTATTCATCTTGTATCTTGAGACCTTGCTAAATACTTACTAGTACTAAAAATTGCTGGTAGTTAATTTTTTGATTGCCGTAAAAAAATCTTATCATATATGACAGAGACAGTGTTATATTTTCTTTCAAATCTGTATGTTCTTTATAAGTATGAGCAATATTTAATGTTATTCAGTTTACTTACAGAAAATACTTGATCACAATTAAAAACAAATGTAAATTTATTAAAATTTTGAGAGCTATCCTGGAGCTATCTGTAGAATTCTAGTATTCCAACTTTGTCCAATAACTCCTTTGAAGCTGTATATGAACATTAAGTAGTAAATAATAGTGAAAGATTAATTGAATAATGTTATTTTACTTACACACAATTAAAAAATCAAAGTGTTTTGTAATTCAGTCTATTAGGCCATCATTTTGGACATATAGTTCAGACTACCATTTTATATTTAGGAACTTACTTCAGTGTAGGAAACTGTTCCACTGTATTCTTTCCCAAAGTTGTTTTCCATAGATACAGCTTCTGTGGGAATAAAGAATTTAGGAATCTTAAATCTTAGGAATCTAAAATTCCAATAGTGTCAAAGTTGAGAAACTCGGTTGTAATGGAAGTTATCCAAAGGCTTCAGGAGATTAGAATGTTACACACTGGATTTATCCTGGAAGGCTTGTTCACCCATTCACTAAGTCTATGCCCTGCTAGGGTCTGGAAGAAACTCTCTTTGCCACTTGCAACAATGAGAAATACATTTGTGAGGGAAACCCCAGTATCCTTGAAAAGCTCCATGGTGGCTCTTTATCCTCTGTATACCAGAAATGACAAGGGAGCTGCTATTATCAAAATATTCTCCCTGAATTCAGACGGGATGATGAGATTCCAGGATGGCAAGAACTTAGCGGCAACACTTAACTGTCAAAAAAATGAACATGGTTACCATAAGGAACACCAGAATTGAGGTCAGCAGCAGAATGTCTTGACCTGCATAGATCTTTAGCTTTGACCAATTGATCATGTCTCTTGAACTGAAATAGAGGGACAATCTACTAAAGTCTTTTTAATTTATATAGAGAGAAAAGGTCTAGATCTGGTGAGCAGACTTACATCAGCACAACTAGAAAGTCACAGCCCTTCCACAATTCCCACAGACTTTAGCAGTTTACAGATTGAGAGCCCTTTAAATGAAAGGGAGCCAGGGTATGCTGGCCCACTACAATGGCAAAAATTTGTACTGTAAATTTTCTTTTGTGATACCCCCAAGGTCACCAGGGTAGCTGCACATTAGAGAGGTGGAATAAGCAACATTTTCAGGTTACTGGCTACTGGTTCTGAAATGACACCAGTTCCTGGGGACTCAAAACACTATTGTGGTCCAATAGTCAAAATAAGGACTGACAGAGATCAGGTGATCAATGGAGTTTTGGTTCAATAAACCCAGTGTGTCCTCAAAACCATCATGTGGTTATCTCCCCTTATTTGAATTGCAAAATTGGAATAGGCATACTCAGCTCCTGATAGAATTCCCATGTTGGTTTCCTGACCAATGCAAGAAGGGCTATTATGGTATGAAAAGTCAAGTGGATGCCACTAGAACTGCCTCTAGCTAACAAACATTTAACCAATAGCAATACTACATTTCCTAAGGGATTTCAAAAATCAGTGTCAGTATCAAGGACTAAAGTGATGGTAATGCACAGAGAACAATCTGTATCACACATACCCTAGATTTCTCTGAACCCAAACCTTCTTGAAAAGGATACCTAAGGAGTGAAATTCTGTTGTTTCCTTCTTGTTCTCTGTTTTCTTAAAGCAGCACTTTTGATGAGTATAGTGGGTGAATCATCATACCTATGTTTATTTCCCAAACCCACCTGATCAGAGATGCCAGAGCACTGGAACTATAGGGCCCCATAGCCATGATTGACAGACCCAAGCCAATCCTTTCCTATCTGATTAAAATGATTTTCCTTGGTCAATATTTAGAAACCACTCCCAAAATCATCCATAGTTTTCCCCCTAGAGTTAATTAGACTAAATGTGGTTCAGCTTCTAATTTCAGTCTAACTTCATTTGCATGCTTTGTGGATAGCAATGAAGTGGGGAAGAGGACCCACTCCCCCAGTTGAAGTGGAGCATGAAGAGTTCAACTTCAGTTCTTTTAGTTCCATTGATCAATGTTCTCATGTTCTTTACTTATTTCCTGGAAAAACTCACATTCCACTTAGAATTTTAATTTGTGTGTGTGTGAAAAGCTATACATGATTCGTTTTTGTTTAATCGAATATGCTAAGTGTGAGCATGTTCTCTTCCTCATCTTTAAAATTTTTTTGTCTGTTTGCCCTCCTTGTTTCAGGATGAGACTTACCATAGGTGTTAAAGTTACTGGTTTCCCTCTTGGTATTGCTTTGAACTCATAAATTTTGATATGTACTATTGCCCTTGTCATTTATTTCCATTTTTTTGCTTCTATTTCTCTGATATGTCTTTATCTCATTCGTTATCCCTTTGTTGTTGTACTCCCGCATATCTACAGCAACATCTCTTTTCTCCCCCTTACTCCTTCCTAATGTTAGGGCCTATCCTCTACTCCTTGATCGAAGTGTTCAGAGATTTTTCTGTATGATACTCTTGAAAGAATCCATTCTTATATTCATAAATTCTACCAGGGTGAGGGGCAGCTACTTTGTTGTTGAGTGGTATTTACAATTCTGTTTCATGAGCTCTGCTTCTAGATTAATTTCTTAGGTCTATATTTGGTTGATTTTGCTCCTTTTTTGTTTCTATTCCTGAGTTGAAATCATTTAGTTTATGTTTCCATTTTTTATAGAATTATAAAAAAAAGGTTAAGACTTGATCTCTGACTCAAGCTCAATAAAACAGGTTTCTAAATATATTGTCATTATGGTTTCGTTTCCACCTAACAAAAAATATTATAAAATTAATTACAATTTCTCAAATAGTTTTTTTATTCTTTATTTCCTAAGAGAGCTTCATTTTTTTTTTAAACACGTGATTTCTTTCAATGCCACTTTTAAAGGAATAGAGGACGGAGAAGTCATTTTGCTAAAGGTCATAAAGCTACCTTCTGCCTAATCTTTGAATTCCTAGGCCTTTTTTTTTAAAGATTTATTTATTTATTTTATTTTAAGAGGCAAAGAGCAAGTGAGCAAGAGAACAGGAGCAGTGGGGAGAGGGAGAAGCAGGCTCAATCCTACCCTGGGATCAAGAGGGGCCCTGACTTCCTAGGTCTTTATATTTTTTACTCAACTGCAGAGTATTTTGCTATTTCTTATACCATGTATTCTTAACAGCTAAGTTCTGCCTACCTTTCAATTTCCCGGTTAAATGTCTATTTTATGAATATTATCTTCTACAATATCAATATTACAACTATCTCCCATGAGATCAATGTTGAATTGATAGTTTTAAAAAGATATCTTCCCGCACAACTATAAACATGCATACTCCCTCATAGCAGATTCATCTTAAGGACACAAGGCTTTGTCAAAAGTAATTCTATTTGCTTAAAACAAACAGCAAACAACCGCCCCTCAGATTTTATTTTCTTTTAGATGTTTCAAGAGTACTGATTATTAACATAGATCCTCTATTGAATCCCAAGATTAATCCCATGATTAATTTTATTGGTTCCCAAGTGTAAACAGAATAAAATGATAGCTAAAGCAATCTTCTTTAGAGTCTCAAAAAATTGTTTTTTTATCTAATGACACATGCTTCAAAAATTCATCAAGTGTCCTTAAACTGTAGGTATTATCTTGCTTTCTTTGACATGAGGGAAAACTTCTATATGGAGCATATATTTCTGTTTGGTATTTTTCCAAATCATAGTTAAACTGCTTCATTGTCGCTGTTGTTTTTATATTCCTTTCTAATAAATGCAACCATGAAGCATCAAGTGCATAGAAAATATGGTGCTTTTCCTCAGTTATTGATATCAGTAGAATTAAGTGAGCCCTCTGGGGAGAACCAGGCAATCCACTCCCAAGTTTCAGAGACAGATTTTTTAACAAAGCAGCAGCCAGTCATGAAGTAAGAATAGAGAAGCACTAAACAATCACTCCTATCTCCAAATCTACTCAATTCCAGTAAAGAGACTTTTTATTTGTGATGAAGAAAAGAATATCCTACAACACTACTAATCATGTTAAATTACAATTACCTATTCCCCTCTTGGACAACTTCATTCAGAAAGCTGTTTTCTTGCCATTCACAAGTGCGGACAGGCGAGCATTCATGACCTGAGAGGGGCTGAGATTGGAAAGTGGCCAGTCACAGGAAGGACAGAAGCCAGGGGCTCTTGGAGCAACGTTACTCTAGCAGGTAGACTGTCAGAGAGGGACACGAGGAAGGGTGGGGGGAAAAAAACACACTGGACTTCTTCAACAATTTTGTCAAGGTCTCAATACATGTTTTCAACTACAGTTGTAGGATACAATCATCTGGTTAAGATTTTAAAAACAACACCGATCCCTCTGTCCCATCTCATGGAACAATTAATTAGAAGTAAGGCCCAGTCATCAGTGTTTTCAAAAGCTCCTTGGTGAAACTAAAGCACAACTTAAGTCCTGGACTCAGTTCTGGTCATGTTACCCTCAGAGATCTGTCCTTGACAGATGAAGGGCAACAAATGACAGCTACAACTAAAAAATTTGAAGAATTGTGTCCCCTCATCTCTCTAGACTAGGATTGGCTTGTCTCTCAGAAAAGCAAACTTTGACCTCAAGCTGTAGGTTTTAGGCTTTCTTAACTGTTCTAAGGTGAGCCTTGTTTTTCTCTTTCAATAGTTCATCTGACTATGTGGGACTACATTTAAAAATATATAATGGATCCTTTAAAATAAGTAGCAGATCCATTTTGGCTTTTTTTTTTTTAACACCATCCAGCTTCCTGAGTATATTTTCTAGTATTTTCTGGAATCAAAACTAATAACAGAGGATACCACTATACCCTCCAATTTATTAGTTAGCCAATTTATGGACCAATAGTAAACATTACATGGCAGATGACGTACAATGAGACCTCAAGGCTGGTTTGGGATAACAGTGGAATTCCAACCAGACAAATATAGGCCAGTATCCAAGGAATCTGGAAAAGTCTAAGATAAAAAATTCTCCAACTCGATGTCTGGAAGGAAGGAAATAAGATAGAAAGATGAGCTATTGGAGCAGCAGAACACAAGGAGCGTAAGAACGATGGGGGATTTAGGAGTGTGACATTTGTATGTGTAGGTATAGCAGAAGCCAAGCTACCAGGACTACATACGACAAGTGCTGGGTCTCAGGAATTAGTTCTAAAAGAAAAAGATTACTAAAATAGGCCTTCAGTAGGCAAGGAGATAGATTTGGGGTAGAGCAGCATGTTAATCAGAAAAACGTATTGTCTGCAATGGAGGAATCCAAAATTAGAATTTTATTATATTTTATTTTATTTATATATATATTCATTATATTTTATTTTATTATATTTATATTTTATTATATTTTTATATAGAATTCCACTAAAAACATAGCTTTGACCTTTTTGAAGTTTTGGCCATCTCCTTTTATTATCTTGAACATTTCTCTAAGTCTGTTCCTTCCTTAGGGATAAAAAAGACCAAACAAACAAACAAAACCAAACAAAACAAATAAGAAATAAAACTTTTTAAAAATTGCCAACAAGTTTGAAATTCCATAAGATAATTGCCCAACTCAGGGCTCTCAGGCATTAAAGACACTTTGGTTGCTGCGGTTCTTTCTTCTGTAGAGAGAGTCCATAGGAAGTTCATCTTCAGGTTTTATTATTTCTTAGGGAAAAAAATACATTACAGGCTCAGTCTTTAGTGTCTAACTTAATCATAGATTTGTCTGTATCTTAGAGTAAATATAAAAAGAATATTTTAGATGGAAGAAGAATTTGCTATCATCTTCTTTTGCTCAAACTAAAAAAAAAAATCGGACATGTAGGAGGCTCTTTCCATTATGAAAATAAATCCTACAGTTTGCCTATCAGTCACACCTGGTGATCAGAGGTATGCGTAGAACATTCTGTCTTTCAAGCTCAAATGGCCTATTTCAATTCATATAGATGTACTTTGGGTGCAAAATTAGCATCCACTCCGCACAGGCACAGAGACCTTTTTCTTAAAATATGAAAATAAAATGTCAGGACTCTAGCTGTATAATCCTGTATTGCAAATTTTTAAAACTTCATATTACGTGATGTCTCAACATCCCCACAAGCAGGCTGGGAGCAACCCCCCCACCCCACCCTGCCCCAGGTGACCAGGAGCAAAGTAGTCAGGCTTGACCTTGCCACACGTTCCCCTTCTTGCCATCCCCTGTGTCCTAGGGACATTCAGATACACCAGTAAAAACCCCTCATGCTGTCCCCCACAACAGCACTTGCCCATGGGTCCCCATTCTCTCCTGGGCTCCTTGATGTTCTTCCCATTTGGCCCCCACATGGTGTGCTGCACCTCCTTCTTCTAGGACTGATGAGTATAATTAATCTCTTTCACTTTCATAGCTTCTCCATGGTGCTATTTCATGTCTGCACCAGACTGGACATCAAACAACCCCGTGTTTAGGTAACATAATTATTCCTTACAACGCAGATCCCCACTCTCCGGCTTTATCAGGGAGCTAAGTCCATCTGGTGAACACCCCTTCCCTGCATCCCTTTCCCATGGGTTATCTCCAGCTGTCTACTGTTATTCCATGGTTTCCAGTTTCAAGAGATGAGAGAAAGCAACAGTGGCCACACACATCAGCATGGCTCTAAGTCCAATATCTCCAGAATCTCTTTTGCCCTATATAACATGACTCTTTCTAGTGGAATTACTGCAAATTATTACACTAAAAGGACCTCTCATTTATCCACTGTGAGTTAAATTTAAAACAAATCTCTTCTTTTATTCTAACCTGGTTAGTGTCCACGCCTGAAAAGCAAAATAAAAACCCTGACCTGCCACAAGAAACACAGGATTCAATCATTTACACATTTATTTTTGTTAGAATACAATAAACAATGAAATAGTCCCATTTGGCCTTGTGTCATGAAGTGCAATAGCGCACATTCCAAGGAGTCACATAAACATAAAGGCATAAAAAACAACTTATGATTTCAATACTTTAGTAGCTAAATTGTAATTTTTCTCCCATTACTAAAATATCATAATGTTTAGGCAGAAATTATTTCCATTGTTTTGATATATTGACATTCTGAGCTCTTTAACAAGGTGCTTTGTGCTCTGAACTCAAGTTTTCATTGAAAATGAAAGCACAAATATAACAATATGAAAGCAAAACGTGGAGCACATCTAGATGTGAAGAGCTGTTTAAAAGCACATCTAAAGTTCAGTGCTACTGTATACTGCTTCTATGAGAAAATATGGAGGGAAATAATATTTTATTATTTAAAAGAAAGAAGAAAAAATGAGCTAGAAGTTCATTTTAGAAGTGCCCATTTTTTAGCACTATTTTCCAGCTATAAATTGTTCAACAAAATTTCTTCAAGATTGGATGTTTTTAGATCATTTACACAGGGAAAAGAATATACTTGTATTAACAATTCTAACTTCTTTTTTTTTTAAAGATTTTATTTATTTATTTGACAGAGATAGAGACAGCCAGCGAGAGAGGGAACACAAGCAGGGGGAGTGGGAGAGGAAGAAGCAGGCTCATAGCGGAGGAGCCTGATGTGGGGCTCGATCCCATAACGCCGGGATCACGCCCTGAGCCAAAGGCAGACGCTTAACCGCTGTGCCACCCAGGCGCCCCAACAATTCTAACTTATAAGGCATTAATTCCTTACTTTAAAATACTGTATCTTTTCAAGTTCTCTGAAATAAACCATTACCATAAGGATTTTTTAGCAGCCATATTCTATAGTTTTTATTTAATAAACTAGATTACCTCATTTATTCAACAAATATTTATAAATCAACTATGTGCCTGGTATTATCCTTTATCTAACAATTTAATGATGCATTATTGGGCTTCAAGATGCTGACTGGAGCTAACAGAAATAATCATAAGTTGATAGATAAATCCAAATTTTCAATCAATAGCTTAAAATGAGATGAAAGCCCATGCATTCATGCTGCCCTGTTAGTGTTCCCTAGGTAGGCAAGTTTACAGAGCTCAATCAGGTAGACCCCAAAATTTCTATTTAGTGTGTCAGAGCAACTCTTGCTATTGATTGTGGGGCAGAGCTACATACAGGCTCTTTATTTCAAGCTCAAATTGCTTCTCTCAAATCACACATTTGGGGGTGGAGAAAAGGGAGTGTTTGTTATATCTACTTTAAGTCACTTTTCCCACCCACCTGTAAAAATGCAAAACTTTGCAAAGTGTACTTCTGTGATCTTTTCCTATTCTCTTATTCTATAGCTGTCCACATTCCTTACTGAAGATGCGTTACTTCTATAGTTTACTTAGTATTTCAATTGGGTCCTCATCTTAGGAATCATTCTATTTTCATAAGATGACTTTGTCCATTGCTATTCTGATCGATTGTGTGTTTATTTTATAAATGTCTCATACTTTTTTTTTGAGTGAAAAGGGTTTCATAGTAAGGTATATTTCATTTCTTTTTTGCTCTGAAGAACCACCTACAAGCCCTATTTTATAAATGTGATAGCTGAAAATCAGAGGGATTATAGGACTAGATGATCAATGTTAGCAAACAAGTGGAATTAGGCTCAAATTTTTTTTATCTTGAGTTTAATGACTTCTCTTTACTTCTTGATGTTTCTTCCATATTATGGTAGATATGTGAAAACCCATAGCACAAATGGTATCTCAAGATGAGAAAGAACCCAAAATAGAATGGCAGAGTGAGAGTTCACTGCTAGCAGTGCAAGCCATCCCAGGCCAGCACACCTGCTGATTAGGATTAAGAGATCAAAGACCCCCTACCTTGTTTGGCCTGCAGGCTGGTCAAATTTCTCCCCTATTGTGGAGCCTATGCTTCTTTTCAGGCATATTGGTTATTTAATTCAGCCTCTGCAGGCGTATTGGGCAGCAGCCAACCTTGAAAGGTATTGAAGCTTTTAGAAACCCAAAAATTCCATTGCCAGTTTAGATGGTTTGACAAGGTCTGAGTGAGAACTGGCTCGCTCCTGACAATTTACCAATCATGTAAACTAACAGCACACCTTATGCTAAGAGCAGGATGATAATAAATAAATGAGAAGGACGTTACCAAGAGCCGGTTCTGCTTCTGCAAATATATGTGATGGTTACTACAAACACATATAAAAAGATTTACAACCATTTTGTATATTTTAGGAAATTCTACAGAAATGTGAAAATGCAACATCAAATTTGAATGTTGCTTTGCTTTCCTTCTTTATTCTCAGATTTTTTTTTAAAGATTTTATTTATTCATTTGACAGAGATAGAGACAGCCAGCCAGAGAGGGAACACAAGCAGGGGAGTGGGAGAGGAAGAAGCAGGCTCATAGCGGAGGAGCCTGATGTGGGGCTTGATGCCAGAACGCCGGGATCACGCCCTGAGCCAAAGGCAGACACCTAACGATTGGCTCACCCAGGTGCCCCTCTTCTCAAATTTTTTAATTTAAAACAATGTTTTTGGTTAGAGGTTCATGTTTCCAAACTTTTATGTAATGTACAAGACTATTTTTTGCTAAAAAATAAATATAGAGAAGGATTGTTTAGGAATGAATATTGTAGTTATTCCAAAGTAAGTACAATGTAGTTTATAACTTAAGAATTTTTTTATCTGTGAATTACACTATTTTGCAGAGTTGGTGCAATATTATAAACGTATTGGTACTAAGAGGCAGTTGAGCCAGATTAGCAAGGAAATTTGGCCCCAGCTTTACAGGAAGACCACCTGGGTAGAATCCTAGCTCCCCAACTGACTGTCCAGAAACAGATAATTCACTTGACCTTTTTAAACTTCAGTTTGACAGCTTATAAAGTTGTATCATGCCAGGTCCTCTCTTTCAAGATTATTGTGAAGAATTAAGGAGGATAACCTATGCAAAACCCTAAACCTAGTACTTTTTAAAGTATGAACTATTATTAATATAATCAGTGTAATTTCCCACCAACCCTTGGTCAACTTTTTTCTTCTGAGGATTCATCAATTAGTATTATCATTCACCTACTACCTGGAGAACAACTAAAAATCTCCACTCTAAATAGAAGACAGTGTGTTATTGTGATGACATCACAGATCATCCCCTGTTGTTTAGAATTCAACAGAATATCACTCTGTTCCAGAAAAGAACCTTCTATATTTTTCTATCAAGGAACCCAGACTTATAAGAAAAATGAATTTGACCTAAATGTTTACCCAACAGAAATTTATAATTGGTATTAATTATGTGGTAGTATAGTTTTTGATAAATTACAAATGACGTATAGAAATTACAAAACTTGTCTTTAACAAATATAGCAAATATTTAAAGCACTCGCCATTGCTCCATATCATGGTCAGTTGAGAAAAAGAAAGGAAAGGAAGGAGTAATGGGGATGAGAAATGGGGAGATTAAATTGAAAAACAAAGCACAAGAGATTAAAAAGGGAGAGAAAAGAAAATGAGAGAAGGGAAATAATTGGATGATTGGAAGGAAAAAGAACTAGATATAGAGAGTCTCTGGAAGAAAACTATGTTTGAGGAGAGAAAGATAAATACCACCACTAGAAAAGTCATGATTCCTCCAGGTATCCAGGCTAGGGCAGGTTTACAGATGCAAAAGGGGCTACTGATCTACCTGCCCTGGTTCATCAGAGAAGACTGGTTTCCTTCTCAGGTCATCTATCAAAATCTCCCGACTCTAGGCCAGATTCCTTCAGTTTCCAAATCCAGACATCCTTCTTGAGATTCTCTCCTTGCCTGTTTGGACAAAATTGCTCATTTGCTCCCCAGTGATGACCAGTTTGTCAAGCTCAGGAGCCAAACAAATGCTCCCCAACTTTAATTAGCCATAACCCCACATACTGTTACATTGTAAGCCACTCCGCTGCCTCTGCCACCACTGGGTTGATAAAACTGACCCCTAGAAAATCTCATATATGACCGGCTTTTTCTGATCTTTGTGACCTGAAGAGAGCATCAGATTCCCCCACTGGGACCTTTCGATCACAAAACGAATGCTTATATGTGTGTAGATCATTAAGGTCGGATCATCGTCCGTGACTGATCGATGCTTCTGAAAACTCCCTGTGGTACTAGAACACAGTTGAAGACATTTGGAATGCACAGTCTTGGAATGAGATTGCCGGGCAGAGAAAATCCGGAGAGTAAACATAGATTTGGTCAATTTTTTTATTTTGCCAATTGAGATATTTTATTTTCAAGAATGCACATTTGTCGGGGCACCTGGGTGGCACAGCGGTTAAGCATCTGCCTTCAGCTCAGGGCGTGATCCCAGCGATCTGGGATCGAGCCCCACATCAGGCTCTTCTGCTATGAGCCTGCTTCTTCCTCTCCCACTCCCCCTGCTTGTGTTCCCTCTCTCGCTGGCTGTCTCTCTCTCTGTCAAATAAATAAATAAAATCTTTAAAAAAAAAAAAAGAATGCACATTTGTCATTTAATACTCCTGCTCATTGACATCCATTCCTCTAAGATGAAGTCTCAAATACTTAATAGGACCTCACAGACCCTGCAGGATGTGGCCCCTGGTTGGCATCCCAGACCATTTCCATCCATACCATTCATTGTTCTCTTCACTTCTGCTCAGGATCTGTGCACATGCTGAGTGGTCCACATGGAAATGTGCTTCCCTTCTTTTGCCACATTCTCCAGAGACCAGCTTAAGTATCACTTCTTCCTAGAGCTAAAATAACACTTCTAGACGTTACCTCATCTCTGCTCAGTCACGCTTCCTTTATTACGTGTTGTGATAGTACCGTCTACTTTTCCTTCATAGCATTTTAGCACGGTACAGTGTGTGTGTGTGCATGAGAAATTAGATAATACCTGCTTCCTACTTTAAATTATAAGCCCATGAAGGAAGAAATCAAGTCTGATATCTTCATCGTTGCACTCCTTTGTCTTGGGAATAATTTACGTATAGTAGATGCTAAAAATAACTTGTTGAATGAGCAAATCAGTTAATTAATCTTTACAAACTAGCCATTACTACCACTTTCAATTTCTTGTAAAAGCTCATTTAGTACCAAACAATAAATAAGGACTTAATCCTAGCACAAAAGAGTTTAAAACTAAAATTCAAAAAGCTCAATAAAAAAATTTGTTTTTCATCCTATTAACTAGGAAAATCTTAATTATGTACTTGAAATTAACCTAAGAACTATTTTTTTCTGCACTTAGAGATTGATTGTTCCAGATATAAGATGTAGCCATTTCAAAAGAGTAGATACTTCTTATGACATTGGCTGTAAATACCCTGAAATGGCACAGGAACCAGTTTTCATTAGTACAGGATCCTGCTTCCTAGCGATAAGAACCATGTGTAAAAGGAATCCTGTCATAAATTTCTCATAGTAGGTACAAGTAGTTTCGACTTCATACTGCAAATTTCTGTTACTTCCTCAGGCTGTGCCCATAATTTCCCTGGGCCTGTTTTGTCTTGTTACTTGACACCAAAAGTTAGTGTGTCTATTTATTGATTGATTTGGTTGGGTGGGTGGGTGGGTGATTGTCAGTAGGTGTGAGAGACACTGGAGAACTAAGATATTAAGCCTCAAGCATGGATTTCTACAGTAAAATTAAACTTTCAGATTGAACATGGTATAAGAAGTAGTGAGTCGACTGGCACTACCTTGCAATGATGTAATTTCTTTTTTATTGACATCCTATCTGTCATGGTCAAAGAGGTTCAGGCATCATATAACAACAAGTCAACTCAGGAAAATATAAACTATACACACATATACTTAAAAATCCAACAGGCCATTTGTGTTATGTTTAAATATTGCTATAACATGTAAACCAGAACATTGTTATAAATATTAACTATTAATCAAATAATCTATCTTTCCTACATAAAAAATACTTTGTGTTTTAATTTATTCTTGGAACAGGATATTATTTTAGGGCTTAGCAATAACATTTTCAGAAGATTGTTCATACATTCAGATAATTACCAAAAAGAGTGTGAAAGATGCCTAATATTTAAGGATTTAGAACACTTATGTCATAAATAGCCTGACATAATATCTGTCACAATGCAAGTGGCTCACCACCGTTCAAGGCTAAAAAGGATCAAGATAATAAGCAATTCTAAAATCTATCCACTCATCACATGAAAGGGTCTCTAATATTTTGGATGCTGTACCCCCATGAACAGATCATTACTTTTGATAGAAGTGGTTCTATGGACTCTAAGCACTAGTGAGCTGACAACAGTGATAGCAGTGTGCTACCAACCTGCCCTCAAATTTGTATTTTAGATTACTGGGATGAGCAGTATTTCTCCCTTCTCAGATTTAATATTCGGTTCTTGTGCTGATGCTTGGGTTTTGCTATAATTTTTGTTTCCCGTTCTGTATGAATCTAATTATAAGAGACCTCATAAAAGTAATTAAACCGAAGAGCAGACACTGATCATAGTAACCTAATATGAGATCATTTCATTCAGGCATTTATAAATCATCCCCTGAATAACTACAGGGTAAGAGCAGAATGTATTTGCTGATTGATGTTATTCCATTTTAGTCATGTCTGTGTTCTCATCATATGCCTTTGCATCTAAAGACTGAAGTAGGTTGAAATGTTTAAAATTATGTACATTAATATAATTTACATCCATATTTTTATCAGTAAATGCGCAGAAAGTCTAGCAGCACTCTTTCTGATGATAAACATAGAAATAATCTAATGAAATTCTACCAAAATAGGAGTTTCGACAAACAAATGAGTTTGGAATTAATAACTATGTTGCTGGGGGAAAATTGGAACATTAAACTATTAATTAAGTTTTTGGACAATGATGAACAATTTTGTAATGTAATCATTTAAAAAGAATAAAATTACACTAAAATTAATGACTGTTTAAAGATTTAAATTAAGAGGCACAGTTAAAAAGATGTCAAACAAAATATTTAAGCATATAATTTTAAACAGTGAAAAAAATCTCCTAAAGAACATCAAAAACACATTCAGAGAAATTCAAAAATAAGCAATTAAAACAACCCTAATTACTAAGCTAATCTATGTTTTGAAAATTGTTTTCAATTTCAATGTTTTTTTAGAAAAATAACAAATGAATGTTGCTAGTTCCCTGTAAGAATAAGGAAATTGTCATATTGATTTACTCTCATATATCTATCCCTAGAGCATGATTTTCTTGAAAGCAAGGGTCTTTTATTATTATTTATATCTTTACCTCTCATAATAACTGAGGTATATTGAATATATTCTTGCTATTCTTTTAACACTGTTGGAAACAGAAGACTGGCTTGCTAGGCTCTCTGAAATCAACATTTTGAGTCATGCATATCCCAGTCTCTCTTGATTGATATTCTTTTAAAGTCAAGTTAATCTTTCTTTTTATTCTATTTTTTAGGGAAAAAGTTGATTAACCTATTCCACAAATTTGCATTCCCATTTTGGCTGGTTAACTTGCCTTTGAAAGTTGAACGAAAACTTCATTCTACTATTTAGAGATTAGGTTTACTCTTCTTAGACGGGTTTGGTTTTGTTTTGTTTTTAATATGCCTTTCATAACTCTTATTCTAAATGAAAGATTCCTTATCGTTCATCTATAAGCTTATACCAGTTTCTTCTCCACTCCAATTATTCTTATTTGTCCTTCTCTGGCATTACTTTGCTACCAATATATTCCCAGCAAAATAAACTATATTTTAATAAAAAGTGGAGCATAAATTTCTTTTTGTTTCAATATCCTTCTTGATTATTCCCAAATATTGCTGTGGAATCAAACATATCAATGTATTTAATTAAAAAAATTGCAACATGAATCTGGTTTTAAAAACTATGTAATCATTTCATTGTGTGTGCGTGTGTGTGTGTGTGTGTGTGTATACCACATCTCCTTATTCATTTATCTGTCAATGGACACAGGTTGCTTCCATATCTTGGGTATTGTAAATAATGCTGCAACAAACATAGAGGTTCATATATCTTTTTCAATTAGTGTTTTCATTTTCTTTGGGTAATCTCCAGCAGTGGAATTATTGGATTGTATCGTATTTCTATTTTGACTTTTTGAAGAACCCCCATACTATTTTCCACAGTACCAATTTATATTTCCACCAATAGTGCGTAATAGTCCTTTTTTTCCACATCCTCACCAACACTTGTTATCTCTTGTCTTTTTCATCTTAGCCATTCTGACAGGTGTACGGTAATATCTCGTGGTTTTGATTTGTGTTTCCCTGATGATGAATGATGTTGAGCATCTTTTCAAGTGTCTGTTGGCCATCTGTAGGTCTTCTTTGGAAAAATGTCTGTCCAGGTCCTCTGCCCATTTTTTAATCAGATTTTTTTTTTGGTGTGGAGTTGTAGAAGTTCTTTATATATTTTGGGACCTAACCCTTTATCAGGTCATTTGCAAACATATTCTCCCATTCAGTAGGTTGCATTTTTGTTTTGTTGATTATTTCCTTTGCTGTGCAGAAACTTTTTATTTTTATGTGGTCCCAATAGTTTATTTTTGGTTTTGTTTTTCTTACCTTAGGACACATATCCAGATGAGATCTTGCCATTTGTGACATGAATGGACCTAGAGGGTATTATTTTAACTGGAATAAGTTAGACTGAAAAGACAAATACTATACGATTTCACCTCATATGTGGAATCTAAAAAAATAAAACAAATAAACAAAAAGCAGAACCAGACTTATAAATACAGAGAAATACAGAAAAAATGGTTGCCAGAGGGAAGGGAGATGAAATAGGCAAAACTGTATGAAAAGGAGTGGAAGATACAGCCTTTCAGTTATGGAATGATAGGTCATGGGAATAAAAGGGACGGCATAGGGAATATAATCAATGATGTTGTAACAGCATTGTATGGTTACAGATGGTAGATACACTTGTGAGCAAAGCATAATGTATATGTTGAATCATCATGTTGTACACCTGAAAGTAATGTAACATTTTGTGTCAACTATGCTCATTAAAAAAATGTGTAATCAAAAAATTGCAGTAGCGTAAAAAAGGAAGAATTAGGAAAGCTTCATGGAGGAGGTGGCTATTAATTGGAGTTTTTCATTACAGAAGTGGTATGCCTAGTGTTTAAAGCATTCATTTTGTAAAATGAAGACGATAATACCTACATCATAGACTTGTTTTGAGGATTAAAACAAGATAATATCTGTGGACTGCTTTGCTCACTGCCTAACCTATTGGTCCTAAAGATAGTACCTGGCAAGTGCATGGAAGGTATGGGAAGATGATGCTTGTGGTGGCAACAGCAATAGTCAGATTTGGGGAAGAGAATTCCAGATGTTGGCAAAAACCTAAGAAAACATTTTCAAAACAGCAAAGTGCTTCAGTTAAGGTGTAGAGAATATACTGTTGAAGCTAGAACGTATTGTAGAGTAAACTGATTAAGTCAATAGATTGGAATTTTCCCCTAAGTAGACTTTACCACCATAATTAGTAAAGTAATAACATCATGTTATAATGTTTCAGAAGTGGCACATAATTGAGAAAAAGATCCGTGGATATCCAAAGAAAAGAAAAGTTATTGGAACCAAACTTAAATCCACAACAAAATAATACAATAGTTTTACTATTACTAATACTTTTTTTTTTAAAGATTTTATTTATTTATTCGACAGAGATAGAGACAGCCAGCGAGAGAGGGAACACAAGCAGGGGGAGTGGGAGAGGAAGAAGCAGGCTCATAGTGGAGGAGCCTGATGTGAGGCTCGATCCCATAACGCCGGGATCACGCCCTGTGCCAAAGGCAGACGCTTAACCGCTGTGCCACCCAGGCGCCCCTACTATTACTAATACTTTTAAAAGTAAATACTTTTAATTCCAGTCCACAGACAACCATTTATTTTCTCCATAAATGAGCAGTTAAGAATTATTTATCCAACCTGTTAAGTTACAAACATCACTCTATGTTCAAGAAGCTTTTCGTTGGGATCCAAAAGAAGTTATGTGTAGGTGTGTGTGTGTGTGTACTTCTGTAAAATGGGAACAATAATCGTACCTACTTCACACGCTTATTATAAGGGTTAAGTTAATCACTATAAAGTACTCAAAACAGTGTTGGACACATAGTAACTTTTCCCATAAACATTAGCTACAATTTATAATGGTGCACTAAATGCTCATTAAGTAGATCCCAAACTTCCACATTATGAAATGCATATAAGCAACTGTATAGAATTTTCATTGAAATACTTGTAATTATTTTGTGGCCTATCAGTTTCATAGAATTTTTGCTTTGCTTTCCATGCTATGAGTATTTCTATGACATTTGGTTTCAGTAAGACATGATCTCTGCCCATTTAAACCCCACATAACCCTTCAAGGTTCATCTAAATGCTACCTCTTCCATGGGTCTTTTATGCTTTCAACCCCAACACCCACCCCAACCACTATCAGTAGCACAATGACATTCCTAACCCACTGGAAAAAAAATATATTCATTCAATGGTCTCATTCAGTTTTCCCTTCCCTTTTATCTCCTAACTTGATTAGAAAATTCTTTGGGGTCAACGGTTACTTCCCTTCTCATTTTTGTATTTCTGGTAATAATGAGCTGTCATTTAGCAGACAAAATCTTGTAAGTAAGACTGTTTTATGCTTGGTATAATTAACATGACTTTCAGGAATAGCAACTGAAAACAACACTAGCAGAACCGAATTTTCACTGGTAGGGAGCAGGTTTTAATAAGGAAAAAAAAAAACATGTCAGGCCATCTGTTATGGACTGAATTGTGTTCCCCCAATATTCATATTTTGAAGTGCTATTCCTTAATGCCTCAGAGTGGGACTGTGTTTCAAGGTAGGCCTTTAAAGAGATAATTAAGGTTAAATGAAGTCACAAGGGTAAGCTCTAATCCAACACGACTGGTGTTTTTACAAGAAGTGAAAGAGACACCAGTGATGTGTGCACATAAGGGGACAACCACATGAGGACAGGGCAGTTAGAGGGCAGCGATCCGCCCCCCCAAGGGGAGAGGCCTCACAGGAAGCTAATCTTTTTGGCACCTTGAGCTCAGACTTCCTTGACTAGTTGTGCCTCCTCCCCAAATCCATATGTTAAAGGCCTAACCCTCAGCACGTTAGAATGTGGCCTTATTTGGAAACAGGGCCATGGCAGATATAATGAGTTAGGATGAGGTTCTGCTGGAGAAGGGTGGGCCTCTAATCCAACATGACTTGCCATCCTTGTAAAAAAGGAAACTGGCACAGAGAAGCACACAGAGGGAGGAAGATGTGTGAAAACCTTCCATGTGGAAAAAAGTCATGTGGAGTTCTGCTGGCCACAAGCCAAGGAACCCCCAGAAGGTAGTAGAGGCATAGTCCTCAGAAGGAAGCAACCTTGTGACACTTTGAGCTCAGACTTAAAGCCTCTAGAACTCTGAGACAATAAATTTCTGTTGCTTCGGCCATTCAGGTTTGGTACTTTGTTACAACAGCAAGAGCAAACAAAAATACAAAATTTAAGTTGTAGTCATTTTTATATAAGAAGGACATTTATTGGGACACCTGGGTGGCTCAGTCTGTTAAATGTCTGCCTTTGGCTCAGGTCATGATCCGGGGTCCTGGGATCAAGTTCCACATTGAGCTCCTTGCTCCGCAGGGAGCCTGCTTCTCCCTCTGCCTGCTGCTCCCCCTGCTTGTGCTTTCTCTCTCTTTCTCTCTCTCTGTCAAATAAATAAATAATCTTAAAAAAAAAGACATTTATTGTAAAGCAGACTTTGCTGCTGATAATCCATGGAAGCCTAGTCTGAAATTGACTATTGACTCTAATATACAAAAATGGAGCCAGAGGAGAAGTTAGTATTCTAAGAGAAAAAGAAAGAAGTGAGCATGTGTGAAGTTTCTACATAGTTCCAAACAAGGATTATTAGTCCCTCATTTCTCTAGCTTCCCTTCCATTAGCTTGAAGTGCTCCTTTATAATTAGAAATGGTAAAGTAACAACTGCAAAGACCATACAACTGAAGGAGTTGGGATTTAGATATTCCTCTGCCCCACTTCAAACCTTCCATCTCGCCTTCATGCCACTAGAAGCATGCTTGAGAACTAACTGGGAAACATGGCATTACGGAGTAAGAAAAAGGAAAAGAAAAATTCACTGTTCACATTGCCTTGTATTGGCTTTTGCTGAGCAATTTCAAAGAGCACAATTGTAACTGGTTGTAGGGAATTTAGACAATAATTCAACTTAATCCTAGAAGAGATATTTGCCTACTCATTGAATGAACATTGAACTAATGGGTAAATCAATTTATAGTTTACAATTGCTGGCCAACCATAGGCCATCAGAAAATATTTGGGTATTCTCTTTGAGACAGTCAGAATCAGGAATTGTATTTTCTACCCACTTCCTCCCAAAATCATTTACAATGAAGCTAACAGAGCTTATGATGACTCAGGGCTCCTTATTTGCAACAGCCCCTTAGGAGAGGCCCGAGCAATGTGTTCTTTTGGTCGAATGCTTTTTGTAATATTTTGGGAGAAAAATTGTATTCTTTTTTTCTTATAGAAGACCCTCAAAATTGTAGATGCTTCTGGCTCCATCTCTGCCTCCCAGACAGCCACATTCCTACTCTCTGTCAAGAATGAGGGCTTCGAGCTTCCTGGTTGTAGCTTTGGGGAAATGAAGGTGCAGAACCTAACTGAGCAGAGCTAAATCTTGGCCCATTCGATAGCTGATGGGCTCACTCACCAGCGACCGAGAGCTAAAAGAAGCGCCAATTTGTCAAGCACAGCCCAGAGACTGCCAGTGAACTCTATGACTACATCAAAAGTTGTTTGGCACCGAAGCCACATACTCTTTCCCTTGGTAATTTAGCCAGTGATGTTCCCATCGTCACTTCTGCTAAATAGGAAGTATATGTCAGAAAAGTTGAGTGGAGGATAGAGAGGATAGATTAGGGGAGAGAGCCAGCGAGAGAATAAAAAGTAAAGAAGTGATCTGGGATAAGACTTTTTGAAAAGGGAGCCATCAATTGAAGTACAAAAATCAAGTTTATCTTAGGGAAATCATAATAAGCTTGTAAACCCTCACTGCCTTTTGTAATATACTCCCTTTCTGAAAACTTGAAGAATTAATTTTAAAATGTTGGAAATACATGAAAACTCAAGAATAAAAATATTCTCAATATGTGTGACACAGAGTTAAGGAGATGCAATGACAAAAGAAAAACTTCAAACGCATTTTAATCCTCATGTTGCTGAGGTCAAGTAAGGTGATTAAAAGTGAAGGAAAAACTGTCTTGACTTGATTTTCCTTTTTTATTTCAATAAGTTATACAAAAGGTTGAAATGTGTCCTATTTTTTTAAATGTCACCAATTTTCCTACAGTCAAAAAAGCATTACCTGCTGACCTAACATCTGAAGGTGATAATCAAACTACCACCAATGTGATGTTAGCTCTTATTAATCTAGACAGGGAAGGAACTAACTGGTTATGAAATTGTTGCCGAACTTCAACCAAACACTTATTGGAACCTGTCTTAATTAAGCCTAACATCAGGACCTAATTATGAATAATCTTCTAATATAAAAACAAATTTAAAATCTTGCAATAAAAATCTGGAAAATTCAATACACAGTAAAAGCATTCCATAATAATCGGTAAAAATTTGACTATAAGTATCAAACCTAAAACCATTTTTATTTTATTTTTTTTAAAGATTTTATTTATTTATTTGACAGAGATAGAGACAGCCAGCGAGAGAGGGAACACAAGCAGGGGGAGTGGGAGAGGAAGAAGCAGGCTCATAGCAGAGGAGCCTGATGTGGGGCTCGATCCCATAACGCCGGGATCACGCCCTGAGCCGAAGGCAGACGCTTAACCGCTGTGCCACCCAGGCGCCCCAAACCTAAAAACATTTTTAAAATTCTATTTATCCTCTGTTTCTAAACCCCACCCCTACCCCAAATCCAGAAAAAGTATTTGTTTTTTGTTCTTACTCCGTTTTTATAAAATAATAAGATTACATTAGATGACACATCTTTCCTTAAATATTTAATATAATGTCTTTCATAATAGCCTTTGGGGATAAATCTATTCTTCTTTGGATCTGAAGCATGTTATTTTTCCGATGAATCACTGTAGCTTAAACTAAGTATTTAGCTGTTATATTTAAATATCTATAATTTCCTAAAGAAGTTCTAAAGAGCTCCTTAGGATATGATCTAATTTGAAAACCACTCAGAAATTCATCACTATGATTCGTAACTCTCCTTCAGTGAACAATAAAATAGTCCACTGGATTTATTGCTTCTGATTTTACAAACCGAAAAGTCTTTCCTATTAAGCTTTATAATTTAAATAACTAGTTTTTCAATAGTATTCTAACTAGTATGTGTGATAAGTGTGCCAAACTCTTCGACTGATGCCTGATGCTAATGAGATGTTTCTTTTTTTTTTTTAAAGATTTTTTTATTATTTATTTGACAGAGATAGAGACAGCCAGCGAGAGAGGGAACACAAGCAGGGGGAGTGGGAGAGGAAGAAGCAGGCTCATAGCAGAGGAGCCTGATGTGGGGCTCGATCCCATAACGCCGGGATCACGCCCTGAGCCGAAGGCAGACGCTTAACCGCTGTGCCACCCAGGCGCCCCTAATGAGATGTTTCTTGACAATAGATTTGTTATTTAAATCTCAGTTACTAACCTTCATGTGCAACAAGATAGATAGCCATATGAAAAAAAATGTCAAGTATACAACAAAGAAATCAAAATGTTTCCTCCAGTGGGTTGTGGGTTTCTTTGTTTCTATTAGGAATAACTGATAATCAGGGTGGTGCCAGAAGAAGGGCTCAATTTTCAGGAAGTTGCACCTGTGATTTCAGCTGCTGTGGGTCAATGGCAGACACTCTGGCTGAAATTGCAGAAGCTATAAAACTGTTGACAGCAGAACTCAATTTTATTGCTTTCACATTCCAGAGTGAACATAACAGGAATGGGGTTAACCAGCTGCATCCCAGGCTGTAGATATGACTACCAGATGGAGCCATAATATTTTGATATTGCTTTTCATTTTTGTCATTAATTTTTATTTGAATAATAATAATTACCTTTTACTGAGGTCTTACTGTGAATCAGGCATCATCTAGAGGTTTTACATGTTTATGATTCATAGATGAATAAAGTGAAGCCGACAAGAGATAAATAATCTACCCAAATCTTCAAGCCCTTTCCGATCTACATGGCGATTTGAATTGGCCTGCTAAATGGGAATCACAATAAATTACAATCCTTCTCCATAGACGATGGTCCCTGGACCAGCAGCAATGGCTTCCCTTAGGAGCTTGTAAATCTCAGACACCACCCTAAACCTACCGAATCAAATCCTCATTTTAACATGTTTCTCACAGGAGTCAGATGCACATTTAATTCACAAAGCATTACACAACATTCTGTGTCACTGAAAAAAATTCAAGAGACCCTTATTGACATCCTTTATCTCTTCAGCAAATTAAAATCAGTGATTTACTTGTAAACATTTACAAAAACATTCCAGCATTCACACGTTCAGGTATATAAGTAATGTAAAAATTAAAAGAAAGTGCTTGACAGAAACAGCATGTTGGAGAGCATTGCTAGGAAGTAAGACATATCAAATCTGTCCTAGCCAAAATTCAAAGGTGTTTCATAATGCAGTGTCCAAATCTCAACAGCATGCATTTACCAGCAGAAATAATTATAGTAACTGTCAGATGTTTTATTTAATAATCAATTAAAAGTATTCACATTTGTTTATTCATGCATCCTTTCAACCGGTGTCTGCTGAATGCCTACAAGAGTGGGTCCGAAATTTCACCAGCATCAGAATCACCTGGAGGACTTGTTAAAACAAAAATTGCTAGGCCCCAGCCCCAGAATTTCTGACGCTGTACATTTCTAACAAGTACTCAGGTGATGCTGATGCTGTTAGTCCCGAACCTGTACTTTGAGAACCACTGACTTTGAAGATGTCAGGCATTAGACTAGGTATTTGGATGATTATCATGATGGATGAGATACTGTTTCTTTCTTCTAGAAACCTAGACTTATTTTGGGCAGGTAGAATGGCCACACATCTATGTGTTAAAGTACAAAGTGATCATCAAAAATGAGTGACAAAATAAATGCTACCAGTATTCAAAAAAAAAAAAAAGATACAATTAGCTCCAGCTGAAAGATTGAAGTGGAATTTGAAGAGGAGCTGGTGTGCTTATAACAAAATGTGGGTAGAATTTGGACAGCTAGCATGTGGACGGAAAGGCATTCTTGGGGTAAAGAATAATTGAGTATTTACACTAAGATAGACAATTATAAGGTTATAAAATGGAGAATAGTTGATTGCTCCATTGTAGTTTCTGAGAATGGGAAAGAAGAAAATAAGATTGGAAAAATACGGTGCAGACAAATAGTGAAGGGTGAAACTAAGTGCACTGGACATTTATTATAAGCCGTGGCGTGCTGATTAATAGTTATCGGAATAGAAGCATAAGAATTTCTGTGGCTTAGTAAGTTTAATGTAGAAACTCTCTCGCCTAAATTCCTACAGCTAATATGTGTCAGAGGTGGGATTCTAAACACTGGTCCTCCTGACTCCAAAATTTTCTTTATCTATTCTTCCATTTTCCAAATGTTTTAGGGGAAGTGGGGAAAAGAGGGATACAGTGGTGAGGTAGCAAATAGCAGGATGGAAAGAAAGACTGGATAGATAGGTAGCTAGATGAGAAGAGACAGGAAACTAAGTATGCTTGTAAACTGAAAGAAAAAGAAAAGGAAAAGATTAGGAGGGGCACTTGATGGCAAGTAGTATTCAAAAAGACAGTAAAGAAGATAAGCAACATGAGTGGCTGGCTGAGCTAAGAAAGGAAGGCAGCTTCTGCTCCCACTGTAACAGGAGGAAAGCAGACGTAAGACGCAGATCTTCTTTACCATGTAATAGACACAGATGAGAAAGGTACACAGAAACTTCCAATAAGATTGTTTATCTGAAGGGGTCTCCTATTCTTCACCAAGTACAACAGGAGGATATTTGGAAAGGATAAAGATGAAAATGTAAACATTACAAGATTGAGGAATTTAGAGAATTTAAAATAGAGATGTTTGTGATAGAAGAGGCCAATTGTGATTCACTTGCCTGATTTTTTTACTCCAAACAAGAAACTCTGTTCCTATAATTCAGGTACTACTTTAAAATATCACCCTCTGAAATACTGCATTCCATACTTACCACCCCACCTCCCTGGTTTCTATCACCCTGCTTTATCCCAATCTGTATTTGAAATTATCATGTTAATTCACTTGTTTCCTATCTCTCCACCATCACTAATTTATATAATTTAGGAAAGTAGATACCTTGTCTATCTTTCCCACCACATATCCCCAGTGCCTAAAACAACATTTAGCACGTGCTATAAGCCCAAACAAACAATGCTTGTTAAATGAATAAATGTTATTTATTCACCCTAATATAGCATTCTCAAAAGTTGGAGATTGGGATAACCCAGGACTAGAGTGCTGGAGAGTGTGATTAAAACAAACAAACAAACACAAAAAAGGAGAAGGAGGAGGAGTGGAGAAGAAGAAGAAAGTGGGTAAATTATTTAAAGTAAAACAGATATAGCATTGGAATGTCTGACATGGGAGTATAGATACAGAAGTTACTTTCAGAGTACTTGTTCTCAAAGTATCGTCCAGGGCCGGCAGGATCAGCATCACTTGGGTACTTGTTGGAAATTTAAATCATCAGCCCCACTTGAGGACTATTGAATCAGAAACATCAGGGCCCTGGATATGTTAGGTGATTTGCAATTGCTTCTCAAACATTTGGCGAAGTTAAGTATAGGTGATCTGTTGCAAGCTAAAGTTTGAGAACCATAGCTTTACCATGATGATAGGGCCTAATGACAGTCTTTTACTTAAAAGAAATTATTGTACATATATCATGAATAATCTATGCAAAGCATGCATTTCACACAAGTCTCCCCCTGCTGAAGGTACTCAGGGCAAAGTCACACGACTACTTGTTGAGTCTGTTGACTCAGTGTGCGTCTGTAAAGTCAGGCTCAGAGTATGTCACTGGGAGTATTAGATTCCTGAATTAACCTTTCGGTTTTGAAAGTCAGTGATTCTAAAAGCTTTCACCTTACATTTACTGCACTGTAGATAAACACTTAAAATGGAATTTCTTCAAATCTGCTCTTTTTATTTGAAAATCATTCATTTCTCTACAAATTTCAGTCATCTCCATTAGCTGAGAACTCATAATTGAGGAGCAGAACTAAACTGATTTCATTACATTAATATAGCGATAAAATTGTCACAGATATCATTTATCTCTGTATGTTCCCCAGTTCTTTTCAAGGAAAATTTATGTAGTGCATCCAATTTTTCCACTTAAAAATTGCCAACACAACTGTAACCAAACACTCCACCCTGTAATGTTCTTTGAGAAAATAAGAGATGGAATTAAATGAATGCAGAAATGTCAACCTAATACCTGGAAATCAGAAACAAGTCTCCAGAAACTCATCTAACAGGTATTGGGAGTTTGGTTAGATTCCTCTGCCAATGAAGTATGGCTTTGCTGTCCAAAAAAATGTCTGTTTAAGATTTTTAACAGCTTTCCAAATGATCTACATTCCACCACAGATGAAATATCTCTTCCAGACACATCAGACTGATTGAAAAAAAAAAAACCAAACAACCCATAAACAAGTGCCACATCGCATTCTCTAATGAATTAACTTAGCAAAGAAATCCAGAGAGTGTAGCAAAGTGAAATTTAAATTGGTGTCATGACTGAGGCAGACAACAAAGGGGCTGGGAATTAGAGGTTGGAGGTGTTAGATAGGGATACAAACAGGAAGAGCGTTCTAATGGATGATCTCATGAGAGATAGACTAAAACTGAGTCACAGAAAAGAGGTCAAAAACCTGACAGAAAAAGCTCCATTTGGTGTAAATAGTTGGGACCAGTAGGGGTGCCTGGGTGGCTCAGTTGGTTAGGCATCCAAATCTTGATTTCAGCTCAGGTCATGATCTCAAGGTCCTGAGATTGAGCCCTGCATCTGGCTCTGTGTTCAGCAGGGAGTCTGCTTGAGATTGTCTCTCTCTTTCTCTCTCTCTCTCTCAAATAAATAAATAAATAAATAAATCTTTAAAAAAAATAGTTGGAACAAGTAGTAATACTTCTATAAAGCTTCATAATCAGATACTTTTTAGTCTGATTGTTCTGTCCTGTGAGCTTCTGGAAAGAATTACACGATCCTAAAAGACTATGGCTAGAACAGCTCAGATTTACAAAATAAAAGCAATTCAAATTATCTGGGACTTCCTCTCTCTATATTTGAGGGAAGAACTATACCCTCATATTGTGCTTGGTTAGGAGGATTGACTTTTACAAAAGAGGGTTTGAATTCATCAGAGACAGTCTCATAGTTCTCGTCTAGAAAGTGTTGGAAAATTTAAATTGACAAAGTCCTCAGAATATGCTGGCCTGAGCTGGAAGGAGGGTAAAATGTAAGATGCGCTGTTTTGTACTCTGGTGTCTGCTCCATAAAGCTGGGTTTAACATACATTTGCCAGAAAGTTTAATAGATATCAGTTATAACTTTTTATTCTACAAATGTATTATAGAAAAACTCATATAAGTTATCTATGAACCGTCACTTAGCTATGTAGAAGACCAAAAAAGAATGTCTTCTTTTTTTTCCCAAAGATTTTATTTATTCATTTGAGAGAGAGAGCGTGGGGGGGGGTAGAGGGAGAGAGAGAAGCAGACTCCCCACTGAGCAGGGAGCCCAAGGTGGGGCTCAATCCCAGGATCCTGACATCGGGACCTAAGCCAAAGGCAGACGATTAACCAACTGAGCCACCCAGGTGCCCCAAGAACATATTCTATAAATGCATTCCACACTTTTTAAAGTGAAGATTTGTTAATCAAGCACTCACTAGACATGAGATTTACAAAGTACTTAGCATGCATTGTGTACCCACACACAGTAGGATTCCTCAATGTTTGCTTTTTTTAAATCAGAATACCTATCTGTAATAAAAATATGTGTTCGCCTTTCCAATATAATTCTCTTTAAAGACCATCCACTCCTCCAAATTCATCTCTCAAATACATAAAAGCATTTAAAACTGAAAGTATTAAATGCTGTTGTTTTGCATTTACGAGATAGTCTTCACATGTTGGGGTCATAACTATTATGACAATTTGTAGTCCTCACTATTTGCTTATTCTAGGAAGAGAAAAAAGATCTGGATATTGAATTTGTCTGGTGGACTTGCAATGGGCACAGATGTTGATACTATTAATATAACAGTATAGCATGATTAGTCATCTCAATGAAATAGCAAGGATATGATTTTGTTTACCAAGTAAAAGTAAGTGCAATTATATAGTCATATAGAATTAATATAAAATTGATTGACAGAATATAATGATTGAATAACATTTTTCCTGTTCCCTCTTGTGCTTCCTCCTTCAAGTGTAAGTAATGAATCAGTACCTTTTAAATAGTATTTTCTTCATTGTTGATGAAGTATTCCTGAAATAATATAAAGCTTCCAGAATCCTAACCAACCAAAGACATTATATGTTATTAATTTAACTGTCAGTGGAATTTTTCATCATTTTGTTTCTTTTTAAGGTAATCTTTTTCTCATCCCCAAAGTAATATATACCCTTATTTGGAAAAGTTAGGGCAAAGCATCAAGAGCAAATTTATAGAACATTTGAATCAAGAAATAAATAAATAATCCCATATAAAGAGAAAACAATTGCTTAATCACTTCTGTCCTGCTCACACATAGTTAGCTTGGAAACTGCTGGGAAAGGATGTGTTTATTAGGCTGAAGAACTGAGCTGAACAGCAAATAATATGTCTGGTTATTAAAAATCAAACTTTAACACATAAGTTGTAAATTCCTCTTATTTGAATTATCAAATAATACACAGCATTAGACAGTCTCTATTAAATTTCCCAAGTCAGTCAAATATAGAGTTCATAATTTCCCATAATAGGAGACTCCCGGTAGATAAATCACTATAAATTGCTGGTTTTTAAGCTACATTACATTTTTTAAAAATTAAAAGATTGACCATTTCAAAAATATATCAAAGCAAATATGGATCTAGCATAAGCAGCTGGGTTACTACATACATGGCAAATATGATAATGTTTCTATGCTTCTAGAGACAAGTATATCAAGGATGCCATGGCAGTTGACGCAGGTTAACAGAAGATATATATATCTATAAATATATATATATACACACACACACACACACACACACACATATAGATAGATATATATAGGCAGAAAGATAAATCACACTCTGATACCTTCTCTCATCTTGATGATCTGTTTGTGCTCTGACTTGGGCACCTGGATTGATAGAGAACTTGGAGATTTGCAGAGGGAGTTCCTAGGGTGTCACCACCTCTATATTTGTGCAGGAAGGAGAGGGAAGAAATGATGACTACAATGTGAGGAGAATTTTCTAAATTTCCAAATATATGCTCAATATTCAAATACTACAGCAGCACAGAGCAGCCGCTCGGGGGAAAATTTTGGAGAATGAGTTGCTAATTTTTTTCTTCTACTTTACTTTAGGATTATTTGACTCTTCATTTGCTAGCTTTGTATAGTGAAGCTTAGAATATTAGGATTACATTAAAACATTAGAACATAGACTTCTTTAATTATTTTTAATAATGTTTTCTCTGTAAAATTTTTGCAATGTTTTATTAGATTTCCTGTTAGGCAGTTAGTATTTTTTATGTTACTACAAATAGCATCTTTAACATTTCATTTCTAACTCATATTTTGGTTCGAAAAGAGTTATTTTGCTATTTAGCTATTCTTAGGCAGTGATAAAATTAAAGTAAAAGAAAAAAAAACGAAAGTAAAACTTTACTAAAAGTAAAAGAACGCCCCCTCAATAGGGAAAAAAATTATTTGTAAACCCTATAGTATGATACCTTACCTGTAAGATATTCCCTATTGAAAGAATTACTGTCATCCAAGGAAAAGGGTTCTTATGAGTAATAAACGTATTTCCCTTTAGCATAACTGGAACTTCCTCAACCTATTCATATAGATGACATTACATTTCTAACAGTAACTCAAATTTCACCAGTTCTTACCCCTACCTGGTAATATGAGAATTTCAGCAATTTGAAAGTGGGTCATCCCACATTCCCTACCCCCACTCAATTATTCTGTAGTGTCTAGAGGGCTCACAATTATTATACAGTCCAGCCAGTTCCTGCTAGCTGCTGCCATTATTCTCCCTAGTTGTGCCACAATTCTGCAGGGACACTTCCAGAAACACCGGGAAGACTGTGCTCAATCTTAGGAGAACTCCTCTCTGACCTGTGTTTTCCACTCTGCTAAGATCTCAAAACCTTGATGCTGACACATCAAAATTTTTGAGAGTGTTAGTTACAACTCCTCTGCACTTTATAGAACTCAGTTGGGGGTGAGTCAGAAAACAAATCTAAATAATAGAAACTACAATAATCCCAATTAACTACTGAGATGTATCTTAATAATCACCTATGATTTTCCCTACATATGCCTAATTGATCAGGCAGTTTTTATATAAATACACATGATGTTATATATGATATACAGCGTGTATGTGTGTGTGCATGAGACATGGTATTGCATGAAACTCATATAGCAGATTTAAAAAAAAAAACTAACAAATTTGTATTGATATCCAAAAGTTCATACAAGTAGAAAGGGAAACCCTCCCACTTAGGCAAAAATTTACACACCTGCATACACACACACACACACACACTCATGCACAAAACAAATGTTCTTATAAAAAGACTCAGTTGTCACTTGTATTCCATAATTTGAAAGGTATTGCTACGACTTTCACTTCACAGTTTCCATCAAATCAATGTCTGAAGTTCCAGCATTTAGATTTATTTGTCCGAAGCTTGTACACTCATGTTACGTTGAAAATGAAATGATTGATTAGAAGCACCCTGAGCTACTGTGGCCAGGAGGGATATTTAAAAGACTTCCAGAGGAAGAGTGATGTCAGCCATATGTTAGCTCAAAGAGGGATTCTTTTGCTCAGCAAAGCTGAGTCGAGAGTCTCTTCCTGCACAGTGGTAGAACGTGGTTCTGCCCAACTGCACAGCATGAGCAGAATTCAGAGGCAGTGCCAGGGTCACTGAGTGCTTAGATAAAGTGAAAAGAGAACACTCTTGATATACAAAAACAGAAATTAAGTCAACACTGTGAAACATGCAGCAGGCATTTCTCAGAACAAATTGGAGGGAACTAATGTCCTCTAGATTTCCTTGGATAATACTCTGGCATTTAAATTGAACTTTGAAATTCTGCACCAAATGGCAATATAATGGTACTTTCTCCTAAAAATCCAATAAATCTACAGTAAATAGATTTTAAAGACATAACCTGATAAGCATGGAGGGACTGCAAAGGATACAACAGAAGACAAAGGTGAGAACAGATGATTGATACAGAGTTTCTAAGAAAACCAAACCTTAATTCAGCAAGTGAAGAAAATTTACAGCACACGGTGCTCAAAAATTTCGGGGATCTATAGAACCAGATACTTCTATAACTGGGGAAGCAGGGAAGCAAAATGTCAGGAGGATTAGGTGAAAGTTGTTTGAGTAGCATGATAGGTTGCCATTTCATACTCCTGGATAACACTCCCTCTCCCAATTCCTTCACCCTCACTATTTTTTTCTGGAAATTTATTCATTATAGAAGATATAATGAAGAGTCTTTGTGGTAAATTTTGCTGGATACAGTTGAGAATCTGCATTCTAAACCAAAAATAAAATTAGTGGACATATGACATTTGAACCTATATCCCTTCAACAACTTAACTCTCAAAAGGCTGGGATGTTCAAACAGTCTTCACATAGAATATTGGGAAGATTTTCACTGGGAAATTTAACAAATCCAAGAGAAAAGACCGAAAAAGGCAGATATGGAGAGTTTCCAACAAATTTCTCATCTAGATTACTTAGAACAAGGTTTCTCAATAGTGCCCATTATTCGAAAAATAAAAGGTAACAAGTTTTGGCAAGGATGTGGAGAAACTGAAAACCTTGTGTACTATGGGTGGGAATATGAAATGGTGCAGCCATTATGGAAAACACTATGGAGTTTCCTTAAAAAATTAAAAATAGAATTACCACATGATCTGGCAATCCTACTTCTGGGTACTTACCCGAAGAATAGTATTCCATTGCATGTGGATGGACTACATGTTGTTTCACTGATCAAGGAAAAAAAATAGCAAAATATTAGCAAAGTACTTATATGTTAAGAAACACTATCTTAAAAACCAATATTAATAAGAAAAAAAAAGCTGACATTATTATTTATCTTTAAAGACAATAGGCAACTCAAGAAATAAAAACCCAAGCAACTAATAATAAACATAGGGGAAGATTCTCCACCTTAATATTATTCAGGGAAATGAAAATTAAAACAACAGATGTATATCATATTTCAGTTATCAATTTAGAAAAATGAAAGTGCAATTGCATTAATGCAGACAAATGAATGGAATGAAAATTGCTTTCTCATGTCTTACTGGTGGGACTCCAAATTGATACAGTTTTTTTGGAGAATATATATTGCCCTTAACCAAACAACTCAAAAATAAAAATAAACGCTTAAGAATATATTTACAAAGATGTTTGCAGAAATATTTCCGAGGTGCCAAAAAAATTCTTGAAAGCCCATCAATTAGAGAATAATTATGTAAATTGTATCACAGTTGTTCTGTGCAATATTATGGGCTTATAACAAGATATCTTTGGAAAAAGAACTTTATTTTTGATTTAGAGGAATATTAATAACAAAGTGAATTCCTCAGACTGGATGCAGCAAAGTTAGAATATTTATAGATTTATTCCAGTTATATATACGTCCCACAGTGGTAAGATTTCTTAGAAAATAGAGGAAAGCATGGGGTGCCTGGGTGGCTTAGTCGTTAAGTGTCTGCCTTTGACTCAGGTCATGATCCCAGGGTCCTGGGATCCAGCCTAGCATCAGTCTCCCTGCTCAGCTGGAAGCCTGCTTCTCCCTCCCCCACTCCCTTTGCTTGTGTTGTCTCTCTCTGTCAGATAAATAAATAAAATCTTAAAAAAAAAAAAAAAGAAAAAATAGAGGGAAGCAGTGTGTTGGGGAATGTGACATTGGTCTGATGGGTCTTTAACAATTTGATTTTTTTCCAACTTACATTTTTGGGACTAGCCCTCAACATGTTTTCTGGGTCTTCTGTCTGAATTTCCAGACTTCGGAGATCATTTATCACTCAGTTTTCAATAGTGCTTTCACAGAAAGACCAATGACTGCAACAACCACTTTAGGAAACTAGGAAATGAAGAGAAAATTTCCAAAATAAGAAGAATAGCAATAATGAAGACTGAAGTGGAAATCAATGAAATAGTAAACAGAAAAACAATAAACAGAAAAACAATAAAGTGATGATTCTCCAAAACTGGTTCTTAGAGAGGATTAATAAGATGGGTAAACTGCTCACCAGACTCCCCAGGAACAGAAGAGAGGACACAAATTCACAACACCAGAAGTAAGAGACTTGTCATTACTTCAGACTCTACAGAGGTTAGAGTGATAAAAGGAATATTCTGAACAACTTTATGTCAATAAATTAGACATTTTAGATGAAATGGAACAATTCCTTAAAAGACAAAAATTACCACAGCTAACTGAAGAAGAAGTAGATAAACTGACGAGACCTATATCAAATAAATAAATCCAAAATTAGGCCACAGTAAGATACCACTGCACAGCTATTTAAAAAACCAGCTCTATCAATTGTTATGAGGATGTGGAGCAAGAGGAAATTTCATACAATGCTGTAGGAGTATAAAATGGTATACCCACTTGGAAAAACAATATGGCAGTTTCTTAAAAAGTTCAGAAACACACCTAAACTTATGATTAAGCCTTTCAGGTATTTATCCTAGGAAAGAAATGAAAGCATCATATGGCCACATAAAGACACTCACGTGAATGTTCATGGAAGCTCTATTGGATAGCCAAAATCTGGAAACAATTTAAACATCTATCAACATTTGAATAAGCAAAGAATAACAAATTGTGGTATATCCATATAATAGAATGCTACTTAGCAATGAAGTGAATGTCATACACACTATAACATATCTTGAAATAATTATGTTGAGTGAAATAAGCCAGACAAAACATTCTATTATTTTCTAGGAAATAGAAGTGGATATATAGTGACAGAAAGCAGATTTATGGTAGCCGGGGGAAAGGAGTAGCCGGGAGTATAGGGTAAAATTCCCAAGGAGCAGGAGGAAACTTTAGGGGTCAGGGATGTGTTCCTTATCTTGATTGTGAGTTTCACAGGTATATACATATGTCAAAAGTTATCACTTTGCACACTTTGAATATGTATTATGTATTAATTATACCTTAAAAGGTGTGTGTGTGTGTGTGTGTATGTATATGTGTATATGTGTAAGTGTGACTCATGGAGCTGTGGCACAGTTGTTATAAATATGTGGCATATATATACATATAAATGTCACATTTACACATGCCACATATATGTACATATATTCCTACATGACATATGTTTATAACTTATGGCATGTGATACATATGTCATATGTATATGTGACAATTGTGTCACAGCTTGTCGAGTACCGTGACACAAAGATCATAGTTAGGAGTATGATAGCAGGGGATACTCCTTGCCATTATCTCTGGAGATCTTGTTGCAAAAAAATACTTTCTCTCTTCAAAGATTTGTTTTTCCTCCGCTTATATCCAATCAAGCTAGTGGATGTGGAGAATAACTCTATATGTGATAGGAAAGCAGGCACTCTCCCCTCTGAATAGCCAGTGGAAATTCCTGAATCAAATATCAGAACCACATACAAGGTTTTCAACCTTATTGAACTGAAACCATTTTACTACAGAATTCCAAATCTGGCCCAATTATTATAATACCGCAATTCTGTGCCAGAAGTCCTATTTCAGGTTTTAGTCATTATAGAATAATATGAATACATTATACGCATAAATCCAGAGCCTCAGAAGACATCAAAAAAATAAGCCCTCATGATATGCTTCTAAAGAAAATCAGTAGCACTAAAAATGATGTCTAATGGCCAAACATTAATCATGGGCTCAGTAAATATTTCTTCAGACATTTTAGAGGCTAAATTTCTAAAGTCAACATGAGAGAAGACATTATTTAAAAACACATTCTATTATAGAGGTTGCTTATAATTTTTGTTGCAAGGGTAATTTTTTTTAAAAGATTTTATTTATTTATTTGACAGAGAAAGCCAGCGAGAGAGGGAACCCAAGCAGGGGGAGTGGGAGAGGAAGAAGCAGGCTCCTAGCGGAGGAGCCCGATGTGGGGCTCGATCCCATAACGCCGGGATCACGCCCTGAGCCGAAGGCAGACGCTTAACGACAGCGCCACCCAGGCGCCCCTGCAAGGGTAATTTTTAAAATAAATCAGCCCTGTAGGGCAATCCGAGGCCACCAGTATGGCTCATTTACGTAGGCCACATACAGCTGGTGTCTTGGATTCTGAATAGGACAAGAAAGCAGGGCTTGGAACTGGTGGGCTATACACCCCCTTCATTGCCCTCTTAGGCCAGTCTGGGAGATTTAGGCCTAGAGAGGACCAGGGCAGCTAGTGGTCTAACTCACATCACCTGCCTTTCCCACTGTTACCTCCTGGAACGGGTAAGTTCCGCAGTGGGAGCAGTCATCCTAAGGAGAGCAAGGAGCAGCCTAGGGGTTCAGAGTCAAGGGGTAGTGTGATATTGTGATTTATAGTAAGAAATACATATTTGGTCTTTGTCTGCATTCCTGGCATAGTACTTCTAAAAGGTTTGGAATTTTCTAAGTGAGGAGACTGATAAAGAGTACCTTTTGTTATGTTAATGCAGTGCCAGTGGGAAGCATCTAAGGATGGGGGCTGGTTGCCAAGGAAACCAACTGAGTTGTTGGAGGGTTGGAACTTTCCATCCCACCCCCTGACCTCCAGGGAGGGGAGAGGCTAAAGGTTGAATCAGTCACGGATGACCAATGATTTAATCAATCATGCCTGTGAAATGAAGCCCCCATAAACCCCAACAGGATGGGGTTTGGAGAGCTTCTGGGTGGAAGACGTGGAGATGGAGTGCATGGCAGCTCCACGCCCCTTCCGCACACCTTATCCTATGCATCTCTTCCATCCAGCTGTTCCTCAATTATAATTTTTTTATAATAAACTGGTAATTCAGTAAGTAAACAGGTTTCCCGAGTTCTGTGAGCCACTGTAGCAAATCAGTCGAAATCAAGGAGGGGTGGATCATGGAAACCTCTGGTTGAGAGCCAGTCAGTCAGAAGTACAGGTGGATTTGTGCCTGAAGTGGGGGAGAGGGAGGACCATCTTGTGAGACTCGCCAATCTAAGTAAGGAGGTAAACTGAGGACAGCTCCAAAAAAACGAATTCTTCAGGAATCACAGAGGAATTGCCCTTTGGGACATGCAAACTGCAACCAGCCACAGGCAAGTCCGTTGAGGAGTTGGGGGGGGGGGTATTTATGCGCAGAGACTATAAAGCAGGGAGGGTTCAGTTAGAGTCCGATCAAATGAAACTCAAACAAAGACCAGCCCTGACAGGAGACAAGGGATGATCACAAGCCTCCCTTGTCAGGTCGAAATGGCACCGCCTCCTGGCCCCGCAGCCCCTGGGCTTTCCCTGAGGAGTGGCAGCTGCACCTGTGCCGGGCACTTCATCCCCCTCGGTTGCCTGAAGCTGAGCTGCCGCTGCCTGCGCAGTGAGTTCTTCTGTCCCCGAGATGGCCCAGAACCCGCCTGCCTCCTGCAGCGCCGCCGCACGGAACCCCGACAGCGAGCACAAGGCTCCTGCGGCCTCGGGCTCCTGCGGCCTCGCCCTCTGAGCGGCTGTGCTGAACTGAAAGGCGCCGTGTTCCTCCGCCTGCGTGGGCAGATCTCAAACTGTTCTCATAACTCAGACAAATATTCCCCTTGATGAACTCCGTTCGGGTTTCACCGACTCCTGAGTTGTTGCAAAAGGCCTAGAGGTTTGGTCAGCCACGTGGAAAACTACAGACTGTTAGATTAAAGTCATCTTTCTTCGGGGCCGCGGAGTGTGAAAACGACGAGCTAATCCAACTCTCTGGGCCCCCCCGTCCAGATGGCCAGGATGAAGTTTATTCTCTGAGGAGGCCGGCTGGAACCGCATTGCTGATGGAGCCTGCCCTGCACAGACGGCCGTCTACCCTGCGCACAGGGTAAAGGACTCCGTGCTCCTGATGAGGACGCGACCCCCACACGCCGGGCTCTTGCCAAAAGTTGGCTGCGGTCTCAAGGTGGGAGGGACCAAATGAAATGGGACTTGGCCCCCAGCCAACGCATACGGCGTGATTATATTAGCCCCTGCTCTCTTATCGAGGCTACTCCTGGTGCCTCACTAGTGTGGGCACATTTTTCAGGTTATGGAATTGCTGCCCCAATCCAGGCAGCTGACTCTAGTCACAGCATTGTGGTGCCAGAAATTCATCTTTATTATGTGTTCCACTTTCCGAATCATTGGTAGTCTGACCGTGGTGCTCCTTTCCTCACAAAAGTCATTCAACAATTTTGACAATGCCCTGATAGGTATTCGATGGATCTTCCACATTGCCTACCATCCTAAGACATCTAGTATTTTTAAGCATTGGAAAGTTCTCCTAAAAATCAACTCCAAAAGATTTCTTAGTGTATTTCCCTCACTTCCTCCTAATCCACACACCCAAGTAAGGCAGGTTGGTCATTCAAAGAGCTCTAATGATCAGGACGAAAATGGTGGTGGTGAAGGGGGGATATGTTGAAAATTCAGGATTCCAACCTGATGAACCCTGAGTCTTACAGTCCTTTCTTTTCCTTAACAGCAACCCCAGGCTTGATGCGCTATACATTCTCTGAGCGGCAACTGAACTAAAAGGGGCCTTAAGGGGTTCAAACTGAATTCTGGCCCAGCCACCTGAGTTCTCTTGTTAAATGCACATGGTTTGGGACACCTGGGTGGCTCAGTTGGTTAAGCAGCTGCCTTGGGCTCAGGTCATGATTCTGGGGTCCTGGGATTGAGTCCCACATCAGGCTCCTTGCTCAACAGATAGCTTGCTTCTCCCTCTCCCTGCTCTGCCTACTGCTCCCCCTGCTTGTGCTCTCTCTCTCTATCTCTCTGATAAATAAATAAATAAATAAATAAATAAATAAATAAAATGCACATGTTTTAGAATGTAAGAATAAAGACTCTTTGGTCTTTATTATATACAACAAGCATACTGTACAACAAACCCCCTACAGTGGACTACTTGGTCAAAATAGGAGATTTATTGAGTCTCTGAAGGTTTCATAAGAATGCCCTTATTCCTCTTGCACCTTCTGGATAAAAGGTTTAGAGGACAATAGAGGATGGTTGGGAAAAGGTGACATTATAACTACTGTAATAGGATATATAGATTTTGTAGTAGTGGGGAAAGAGGAACAACCCTGACACCTTAGAAGAAATACATACCTTAGAATTAGAAGGTGCAAGAGAGGGAGGGGTATTCATGATTTCTGCATTTCAGAATTGCCCTGGAAGCTTTCTCTGTGAAAGAAAATGTCCTGCCATAACACTCCCAGATGGTTGCAAGTACCTTGAATTTAACTGGCTGTTGAGTTTTCTGTCCCCTACCAGAGGGCGCTGGCAAGGATGTGATCACTGTTCCCCCTTAACCACCCACGCAGTCTATTGGAAATAGCAGAGGAAGGCCCCATCTCCCACATCTCCCTAAGAAAACAGTTGTTAATACTTCTGGGTGTCTTTCCAACCCTCATTCTTATAGCTGTTGCTCTGAAGCTCCATGGGACAGATAAATATCCCCCAGCTGGTGGCATGTGTGAACCAGACAGAAGAGCCAAACTGCCTTCAGGCAGTCTCTCCAAAAACAGGAATTAGACTCAACTATTCAGACTGAACTGGGAACTAAACCAGCTGAGAGGTGCTGTTAGAGACACTGTCAACCTGTGTCTCCTGACCAACCTAGGTCCCACTTGGAAGATTCTTTTTTTTAAATTATTATTATTATTATTAATTTCTTTCAATTTAGTTTTTCAATTTTTATTTAAAATTTAAGTATAATTAACTTAGTGCTATATTACTTTCAGGTGTACAATATAGTGATTCAACAATTCTATACATTACTCAGTGCTCATCATAATAAATGTAGTCTTAATCCCCTTCACCTATTTCACCCATCCCCCCACCTCCCATCTGGCAAACTCTAGCTTGTTTTTTATTTGTCTCTTTTGTTGTTGTTGTTCATTGGTTTTGTTCTTAAATTCAACATATGCATGAAATCATATGGTATTTGTCTTTCTCTGACTGATTTCACTTAGCATTATACCCTTTAGGTCCATCCATGTTGTCTCAAATGGCAAGATTTCTTTCTTTTTTATGGCTGAGTAATATTCCATTGTATATATGTACCACTTCTCTCTCTCTTTCTTTTCTTTTTTTTAAGATTTTATTTATTTATTTGAGAGAGAGAGCATAAGAGGGGTGGGTGAGAGAGAGAAGCAGACTCCCCACTGGGCAGGGAGCCCAATGCAGGACTCAAACTGGGCAGTCCAGGATCATGACCTGAGCTAAAGGCAGTTGCTTAACCAACCGAGCCACCCAGGTGCCCGGTACCACTTCTTCTTTATCCATTTTTCTATCAGTGGACACTTGGGTTGCTTCCATAATTTGACTATTGCAAATAACGTTGCAACAAACATAGGGATGCGTTTACCTTTTCAAATTAGTGTTTTCATTTTCTTTGGATAAATACCCAGTAGTGGAATGATTGGATCATATGGTAATTCTATTTTTAATTTTTTGAGGAACGTCCATACTGTTTTCCACAGTGGCTGCACCACCTTGCATTCCCACCAACAGTGCATGAGGGTTCCTTTTTCTCCACATCCTTGACACGCCTGTTATTTTTGTGCTTTTGACTCTAGCCATTCGTACAAGTGTGAGGTGATATCACATTATGGTTTTGATTTGTATTTCTCTGATGATCAGTGATGTTGAACATCTTTTCATCTGTGTCTGTTGGCCATCTGTATGTCTTCTTTTGAAAAATGTCTATTCATATCTTCTCATTTTTCATTGGATTATTTGTGGTTCTGGTGTTAGAGTTGTATAAGTCCTTTATATATTTTGGCTATTAACCCCTTATCAGATATATCACTTGCAAGTATCTTCTTCCATTTGGTAGGCTGCCTTTCTGTTTTGTTGATGGTTTCCTTCACTGTGCAAAAGGGTTTTGTTTTGTTTTGTTTTAGTGTGATCTCAGTAGTTTAATTTTGCTTTTGTATCCACTTGAGGGATACAAACAATTGTAAACAACACTTTCTTCCCAAGGTTCACATGTATGCCCTGATGGACCTTCTTATGCAAAAGCTACCATTAACTTTCCTCCCGTCTTCAAGTGTTTAAGGAAACTCAACTGATAATTGATAAAGCCTTCAGATGACTGTGAGGATCTTCTCAAAATGGCTATTTTCTCAATTCCTTAGGGGAACTTCCCAGAAAGATAGCTGATTCATAATTTATAAGTACTAAGTGGGCAGTTTTACCTACAATGAGAGTCCTTCCATCAGAAAATATGATACAAATTTGGAAAATTAAACTACAGAGTATAGGATTGTTCATATCTCATCATAAACTCCTCATAATGCAAGTCACCATTAATTGTGTCCATTCATGAATATAGGCTTGGCAGTCAGTCTCTCTGAAAGACATGGTTTCAAATTCCATATGTGCCACTTAATAATGGAATGATCTTGAGAAAATTAGAACACTTCAGTGTTTTAGACTTGTTTTATCTCTGAAAATATGGATAATATTACCAAAATTGACAAATTACATAAATTTGTCTGGCACAGTTACTGGCATACAATAGAGGTTCAGATAATTCTTTTCCTTGCTTCACTTAAAATCTTTAATGATACAATTGAGATATTTAAATTATTTTTCCTTGATCATTTATTATTTGGGACTTTAAACTATTGATTCTTTAAGAGAGAAAAAAACAATTTTGCCTAAACTATGTGATGTGCTGAAAATAAATTGAACTTTGGAATCTACAAATCTAGATAGAAATTGAGATGCCCTCACTTTTTATCAGTGTAAGCCTCAGCAAGTTACTTAAATTCCAGGAACTCAAAAATTAGAGATTTGAACTAAATGATCATTACAGTGCCTCAAATTTCTAAAAGAATAATGTCTTTCTGAATAATGTCTGAGATTACTAAAATATCTTTTAAGAGCATTGAGATTTATTTTTTAAGGATTTGGAAGGGTCATCTTTTAAAAATGCATTACATATATTTTTACCTTCTTTAAAAAAGTATTCAGAATACATTTAACCATGTGTTGATAAATCAGGATTACTATTAAAGTTATTAAATGGCATAATGAGCTGTGCTACTGAATATTCAAAATATTCATTACTTTTAGATTTAGAGCTTCAGATTTGTGGCAACATCCTTCTGAAATCTGTAAAACATAAACTTTTATTTTTAAAAATAAAGTCAGAAAAATAGTTGGTCAAATTTATTTTTCTTTTCAAGTGAAAAATAAGTAAATGTGTTTATCCTAGGCAAAGGCTCTAAGTATACAGTTGACCCTTGAAGAACACAAGGGGCGGGGTACTGACCCCTACAAAGTCAAAAATCATGTATAACTTTTGACTCCCCCAAAACTACTAATAGCCTACTGTTGACTGGAAACCTTCTTGATAACTTGAACTTCAATTAACACATATTTAGTATGTTAGATGTGTTATATACTGTATTTTTATAATGAAGTAAGCTAGAGAAAAACTTTTATTTTAAAAAATCATAAGAAAGAGAAAATGCATTAACAATACCATTTGTATTTATTAAAAAAAAATCCACATTAAGTAGACCTGCATAGTTTCAAACCTGTGTTGTTGAAGGGTCGACTGTATCTTCAGTAAGATTCCCTACATTATTAGCTTTATTCATAGAAACAACTTGCATTCCAAGTCATTATTAAGCACTAGCCCTGTTGTTTTAAAGTATATGCAGAAAACAACAATGGGATTCCTATTGACAGAGCTCTACAACGCCAGCACTAGCTGAGATTCTGGAAAGTGTTAGGTCCCTGACAGTGAAGTCAATGTGGTCTAAGCACTCTTGCAGCTCATGGCCAGCTCAGGCTCCATACATAGATTTTCACAAATTAATTTTCCAAGCATGAAGTGTATTCTGGCAGTTCTTTTCAGATACATAGCCAAAGAATGAAATTAGTGTGGAGGGTCTGTGTTGGAGCTTTGGTGGGAAACTGGGGGGAGAAGAAGAAAGATGGATATTCTATCCCACATCACTTGAGCTCATTATCTCATTTTTACTTCCTGATTATTCAGATTCATTCAGAAGCTAATAATCAATCACGTTTCTTAAAACAGAACATCTAATTGCTGTGAATGTGACATCTGAGAGACTGTCCGGTATGGCAAAACCTTTTGCAGATCACAATGACCTAAACTCTGCTTCCATTACTATTTCAAGGGTATATTGATTGGATTGAGCCCTGACATGTTAAGGGGAAATGGATTTGGTAAGGAGGAGAGGCAAAGATTTGAATGATGCTCCCTGAATGCAGATTGTCTCCGCAGCACAAGGAAAACTTATTTTTAGATGGAAAATTTCAATGTTGAAAGTGTTATCTAATACTATTTTATTAAACATTTGTGGCAAGATAAGTGCTTATTAATAATCTCTATGCAGTATCTTTTTTAAAGAGCTGAAGGCATTTTTTCACTCACACCTCCTCAGTCCATTAGGTAGAACTACTAAGGGAATCATCTGTTTTAGTGATTTTTTTTTTTTTGGTCCTCTTTATTGAGAACTATAATTGTGTCTTCCTAGCTCCCTAACTGTATGAAATAGAACAATTTCTTCACCTAAAGTAAAGTGGTGAAATTATGTGTCCACTCTTTCATTATATTTATAAAAAGTACATGATTTAATTCCAGAACCTCAAAGTAATTTTATCACTTTGCTGAAAAATGTCCAACTGAAATACCAAACCAAGCATGTAATCAAAAACATTTTTTTTTAATGGACCACTTCTTAGTTTTATTTGTGAACACTCACTAAAGGACAACATGCCAGTTGTGTTGGTAGTGGTGGATTTGGTTGTTATGCATAGAAATTACATTTCAATAAGCAACAGAACATCAGTAAGAATTTGAAGGAAGTGCTCTAGACTTCCTAATATATTTCCCACAGTATGGAGGTTCCTCAAAAGGTTGAAAATAGAGCTACCCTACCACTCAGCAATTGCACCATTGGGTATTTACCCCAAAGATACAAATGTAGTGATCCGAGGGGGCACCTGCACCCCAGTGTTTATAGCAGCAATGTCCACAATAGCCAAACTATGGAGAGAGCCTCGATGTCCATCGACAGATGAATGGATAAAGAAGATGTGGGGTATATATATATATATAAAATAGAATATTACTCAGCCATCAAAAAATGAAATCTTGCCATTTGCAACAACATGGATGGAACTAGAGTGTACTATGCTAAGTGAAATAAGTCAATTAGAGAAAGACAACTATCATATGATCTCACTGATATATGGAATTTGAGAAACAAGGCAAAGGATCATAGGGGAAGGAGGAAAAAATGAAACAAGTTGAAACCAGAGAGGGAGACAAACCATAAGACACTTGATCTCAGGAAACAAAATGAAGGGTGCTGGAGTGGAGGGGGGTGGGAAGGAAGGGGTGGCTGGGTGATGGACATCGGGGAGCACTGTGTATTGTGTAAGACTGAAGAATCACATACCTGTACCCCTGAAACAAGTAATACATTATATGTTAATAAAAATATATATGTAATATTTCCCAAATTCTCAAATACCCTGGAAAATAGATATATTACTTTCTCCAGGAAAAATTCTAAAGTCTTATCCTCTTAATATAAATAGTAGATGGTTTCAGTGAATTGAGGAGGTTATTGATAAGGCATTTGTTATATTTCTTCCCTTTAAATTCTAAATGCTACCCACAATCCTGACTACTTTCTCCACCTGTGACTCCCAATACCTTTCTAAGAATGTCTCCCCATTTGTAATTTACTTTCTCTGCAGAAAGACTACTTACTGTCTTCACTATCTCTTCAGAGAGCCTTGTTTGTCAAGTACAAATATGAGACACAGTTCCAAGGAAGAGTGGATGGGATCTGATGACTTATTTGGTACTGGGGGCAAGGGAGATGACAGCATTTAGATAAGGAGAATCAGAAGCCTTTGGTTATCAGCAGAAATGGAGGTAATGTATTTATTTATTCCTACAAGTAAGGATCATTGCTGCATAATTTCCTTACAGAAGTTTGTTGCCAGCTTGAGTTCCAGAACATTTACTGGGGTTTCTGTTGTTCTTCCCCAACAACTGAGAAACTGAGAGTGAGGAATTAGTAGTTTCCTAACCACCATTCCAAGATTCCATCTATTTTAGATAGCCTTTTCTTCTTTATCTGCCAAAATAGTTTAGATTTTTTTCTGTCCATGCTGCCTCACCTAAAAGTAGATCTTTTCTTCAGATCTCAATTATATACTTGAAACTGGAAACTTGAAAACTTTTCACTAGAAAACATTATCTTCTTTGAAATGTACTTATGCCCAAAGTGTTTTGAAGAAATGGCATTTCTTGTTCATGACTCTTATGAGCTCCATCCACTATAATGCCAGACATTGAACTAGTACCGGGGGTTCCAAGGCAACCCAACCAAGAAAACTTCCCCACCCCCAAAAGCTTACAATTTAAATATGCAAAGCAATAAATGCCACACAATATGGCAGGTATATGGTAAAGGGAAATGGAGAAGTATGCAAGGAATCAACACATTCTACCTAGGAAATGATGCATTGCAAATGGCTTCATAGATGTGATACCTCTACCTACTTTTGAATAAATAATAGGAGTTGGCATTCCACACAAAAAGAGTAGATCAGTATAGGTACAGATGCAGCAAACAGACTGATGTGCTTAGGGAATGTCAAATCAGCATGTATAAAATGACAGTGCAGACAAGTATTCTACAAGAGAGAAAAATGGATAGGCAGGTAGGATGCCTTTTACAGAAGACTTATGACATTTCTAGGGGCATTGTGATTGCCTGTCCTACACCCGCCCACCTCATCTCTATTATACGGCAGCTATGTAGTTTGGGATTCACTCCAATCCAAGTTCAGAGGTGGGCCATGATTGATCTCAACCATCAGGGTCATTCCACACCCCTTGCTATTATGGTTGGTTCAGTGAAAGACATTAACCAAGGTCTAAATGAATCAATGCACAGCAATTCCCTAGGGGATTTGTTCAAAGAAGCCCCAATCAGCACAAAACTAAAAGCCTTTTTTTAAAAGTTCTTGAGAACTGACTGGAACTTCCCTTCCTCTGAAGAAGGAAGCTCCTTGCCTCATTTGCAGCTAAATAAAGTCAGCCTAAGAATGAAGCTAATGGAGTAGAAGGGAGGATCAAAAGAAAAGCAGTAAAAAAGTGTATGAGGCACAGGCTGAATTTTAGTGAGATGATCCAATCAATTTACTTTACCATTGAGACAGTTGGTGTGAAATTTTCTGATATAGTACCCTCTAGGAGCCACTGAAACATTTTAGTTGGAGATACAATATCACCAGTTTTAAGTTTTAGGAGACAATTCAAGCCATATGTGTAGAAAGAATTTGAAAATCACAGGCTACAACACTGGCTACCTAACTTGCTCACAATGTGTCCCACCCCTGTGTTCTCCTACAGACACATCCTCTCCAACCAAGCCTCAGGTTCCCTCCCACAGCAAACCCAAGCAAACCTGGCTAATGCTGCACATACCTCCCCCACCTGCTCTGCAGATCTGCCCCCTTCATTATGCCCTTACCAGACCCTATCCAAAGTGATACCACAAGCCTGGCATCATGCAAGAAGCCCCAGCAAGAACTCCTACCATGGGAACAGGGGAAGATAGCCACACACACCAATCTGACTGCAGCCCCAACAGTGGGCTGGGGGCAGACATCTGGTCAGACAGCAGGCCCTGCCCACCAATGAAAGCTACTCAGGGGACAACACAGGGAAAGTGTCTAGCAGTTTGGCGCTACCACCTCTCTGGTGAGTGCCTGGTCTGACTCAGCTCAAGCCTAAGGCAGCTCCAGAATGGCCCACAAACAACAGAGGGACCAAACCCTACCCACAACAGCCAGAGAGCCATTACAATTGACTGGACTGACGCAAAAGCAGCTCAGCCACAGCAAAAGGGCATACACAGCACACATAGGAGATGTCCCTGAAGATCTGAGATCTTGTGAACAGGAGACATTGCACTGTAGGGCACTATACGACCTCTTCTTCAAAAGGCCACTGCTTTAAGAGCAAGTGATGTGGCTGACTTTCTAACACATAGAAACAGACACAGAGAATTAGTCAAAAAGAGGAGACAGAGGAGTATGTCTTAAATGAAAGAACAGGGGGGTGAGTTAAGATGGCGGAGGAGTAGGGGACCCCTTTTTCAGCCAGTTCCCTGAGTCGGGCTGGATAGGTACCAGACCAGCCCGAACATCCACAGAATCAGCCTGAGACACGGGAAGATACATCTGGATCTCTACAAATGAACAACTCCAGTGCTGAGTATTGAGGTACGAAGCGGGGAACCGTGAAACCGCGCACAGATATCGGAAGATAAACGGAAGGGGGAGGGAGCCACCGCGTTCGGGCGCCAGAAACCGGTAGCCACCTGCACTGGGGGGGGGGAGTGGGCGGACTCGCGGATGGCACCCGCGAGAGAGCAGACTGAGACCGTGAGCCGGGGAACGCACACTCCACCAGGCATTTCACGGAACTCCAGAATCCCAGTGTGCTCACTGGATCCAGACTGAGACCGGGAGCTCCAAGAGCACGCGCGGAGCAGCTGGCGGCTGGCAACGTTAGAAACACAAAGGACAGAGACGCGCGGGCCCTGGAAATGAGGGCTGGGACGCGGGGTGTGGAGCGCACATCCCGGGAAGCTGCAGAGTTGAACAGCACAACAGAATCAGAGTTAAAGTGCCCAGAACATCAGTGGAGAATGGTCCGCGGTCCCTCTGTTCTAAGACAGAGGCTGAGATTCGGCCGCTGCTGCTCTGACTCTCAGAAGAGGCACAGTAGACTGCCAGGGAAAGCTACAAGAGAACAGAAGCCTGGAAATACCAGCTCACAGCGTGCCCATCCCCATCCCCCTCGCAGGGGACACGGAGAATCTACCCAAACAGGGTTGCCTGAGTTTCGTCGCGGCAGGCCCCTCCCCCAAAAGGCAGGCTGAAAAATCAAGAAGCCCACAACCTGGGGCGCCTGGGTGGTGCAGTCATTGAGCACCTGTCTTCGGCTTAGGGCATGATCCCGGCGTTCCGGAAAGGACTCCCTCATCGGGATCCTCTGCTAGGAGCCTGCTTCTTCCTCTCCCACTCCCCTGCTTGGGTTCCCTGTCTCACTGGTTGGCTCTCTGCCACATAAATAAATAAAATCTTTAAAGAAGAAGCCCACATCCCTAAGATCCCTATAAAACAAGGGCGCACGGCCTGGGTCCCACTCAATAATTTAGGCTCTGGACAACCCCGCAACCTCTCCTCATCAGAATGACGAGAAGTAGAAGCCCCCCCCCCCAGCAAAGAAAAGACAATGAGTCTGTGGCCTCTGCCACAGAAATAATGGATATGGATATAACCAAATTATCAGAAATGGAATTCAGAGTAACAATGGTCAAAATGATGAGCAGACTTGAAAAAAGTATTAACGGAAATGTTACTGAGAATATAGAAACTCTAAGGACGGAAATGAGAGCAAATCTGACAGAAATTAAAAATTCTATGAGCCAAATACAGGCAAAACTAGAGGCTCTGACGGCCAGGGTCACCGAAGCAGTGGAACATATTAGCGAATTGGAAGATGGGTTAGTAGAAGAAAAAACGAAAATAGAAGCTGGACTTAAAAAAATCCATGCCCACGAATGTAGGTTACAGGAGATTACTGACCCAATGAACCGATCCAATGTCAGAATCATTGGCATCCCCGAGGGGGTGGAGAAAAACAGAGGTCTAGAGGAGATATTTGAACAAATTGTAGCTGAAAACTTCCCTAATCTAGCAAGGGAAACAAACATTCATGTCCAAGAGGCAGAGAGGACCCCACCCAACTCAACCACGACAAACCTACGCCACGTCACATCATAGTGCAATTCGCAAATGTTAGATCCAAGGATACAGTATCAAAAGTGGCCAGGGCAAAGAAATTTCTCACGTACCAAGGCAAAGGAATCAGAATTACGTCAGACCTGGCTACACAGACCTGGAATGAGAGAAAAGGTTGGGGGGCATTTTTAAAGCTCTTTCAGAGAAAAACATGCAGCCAAGGACCCTTTATCCAGCAAGGCTGTCATTCAGAATTGATGGAGAAATAAAGATGTTCCAGAATCGCCAGTCATTAACCAATTTCGTAACCACGAAACCAGCCCTACAGGAGATATTAAGGAGGGTTCTATAAAGGTAAAAAGGCCCCAAGAGTGATACAGAACAGAAAGTCACAACCAATTCAAACAAAGACTTTACTGGCAATACGGCATCATTAAAATTCTATTTCTCAGTTTTCAGTGTCAATGTAATGGTTGAAATGCTCCCATAAAACGCCACAGGGTTGCAGATTGGATAAAAAGAAATGACCCATCCATTTGCTGTCTACAAGAGACTCATTTTGAACCCAAAGATACATTCAGACTGAGAGAGTAAAGGGATGGAGTACCATCTTTCATGCAAATGGACCTCAAAAGAAAGATGGGTTAGCAATTCTAATATCAGATAGATTGGATATTAAACTAAAAACTATAGTTAGAGATGCAGAAGGGNACTATATTATTCTTAAAGGATGTATTCAACAATTGGATATGACAATTATGAATATATATGCCCCCAACAGGGGAGCAGCAAGATACACAAGCCAACTCTTAACCAAAATAAAGAGACATATAGATAAGAACACAGTAATAGTAGGGGACCTCAACACCCCACTATCAGAAATAGACAGAACACCCTGGCAAAAACTAAGCAAAGAATCAAAGGCTTTGAATGCCATACTCGACGAGTTGGACCTCATAGATATATATAGAACACTACACCCCAGAACCAAAGAATACTCATTCTATTCAAATGCCCATGGAACATTCTCAAGAATAGATCATGCTCTGGGACACAAAACAGGTCTCAGCCAATACCAAAAGATTGAAATTATCCCCTGCATATTCTCAGACCACAACGCTCTGAAATTGGAACTCAACCACAAGGAAAAACCTGGAAGAAACTCAAACACTTGGAGGCTAAGAACCATCCTGCTCAAGAATGACTCGATAAACCAGGAAATCAAAAAACAAATTAAACAATTTATGGAGACCAACGAGAATGAATACACAACGGTCCAAAACCTATGGGATACTGCAAAGGCAGTCCTAAGGGGGAAATACATAGCCATCCAAGCCTCACTCAAAAGAATAGAAAAATCTAAAATGCAGTTTCTATATTCTCACCTCAAGAAACTGGAACAGCAACAGAGGGACAGGCCTAACCCACTGACAAGGAAGGAGTTGACCAAGATTAGAGCAGAAATCAATGAATTAGAAACCAGAACCACAGTAGAGCAGATCAACAGGACTAGAAGCTGGTTCTTTGAGAGAATCCATAAAATTGATAGACCACTGGCAAAACTTGTCCAAAAACAAAGAGAAAGGACTGAGATTATTAAAATTATGACTGAAAAGGGAGAGGTCACGACCAGCACCATTGAAATTGCAAGGATTATTAGAAACTTTTATCAACAGCTATATGCCAAAAAACTAAACAATCTGGAAGAGATGGAGGCCTTCCTGGAAACCTATAAACTACCAAGACTGAAACAGGAAGAAATAGATTTCTTAAATAGGCCAATTAACTATGAAGAAATTGAGTCAGTGATAAACAACCTTCCAAATAATAAAACTCCAGGCCCAGACGGTTTTCCTGGGGAATTCTACCAAACATTCAAAGAAGAAATAATACCTATTCTCCTAAAGCTATTTCAAAAAATAGAAACAGAAGGAAAGCTACCAAACTCATTCTATGAGGCTAATATTACCTTGATCCCCAAACCAGGCAAAGACCCCCTCAAAAAGGAGAATTACAGACCGATTTCTCTAATGAATATGGATGCCAAAATCCTCAACAAGATCCTTGCTAATAGAATCCAACAGTACATTAAAAGGATTATCCATCATGACCAAGTGGGATTCATACCTGGGATGCAAGCATGGTTCAACACTCGCAAATCAATCAATGTGATACATCATATCAACAAGAAAAGACTCAAGAACCATATGATCCTCTCAATTGATGCAGAAAAAGCATTTGACAAAATACAGCATCCTTTCCTGATTAAAACCCTTCAGAGTGTAGGAATAGAGGGTACATTTCTCAATCTCATAAAAGCCATCTATGAAAAGCCTACTGCAAGCATTATTCTCAATGGGGAAAAGCTGGAAGCCTTTCCCTTAAGATCAGGAACACGACAAGGATGCCCACTCTCGCCACTATTATTCAACATAGTACTAGAAGTCCTTGCAACAGCAATCAGAAGACAAAAAGGGATCAAAGGTATCCAAATCGGCAAAGAAGAAGTCAAACTGTCTCTCTTTGCAGATGACATGATACTCTATATGGAAAACCCAAAGGAATCCACTCCCAAACTATTAGAAGTTATAGAACAATTCAGTAAGGTGGCAGGATACAAAATCAATGCCCAGAAATCAGTTGCATTTCTATACACGAATAACGAGACTGAAGAAAGAGAAATTAGGGAATCCATCCCATTTACAATAACACCAAAAACCATGCGTTACCTTGGAATTAACTTAACCAGAGACGTAAAGGACCTATATGCTAGAAACTATAGATCACTTTTGAAAGATATTGAGGAAGACATAAAAAGATGGAAAAATATTCCATGCTCATGGATTGGAAGAATTAACATAGTTAAAATGTCCATACTACCCAGAGCAATCTACACTTTCAATGCTATCCCGATCAAAATACCGAGGACATTTTTCAAAGAACTGGAACAAATAGTCCTTAAATTTGTATGGAACCAGAAAAGGCCCCGAATCTCCAAGGAACTGTTGAAAAGGAAAAACAAAGCTGGGGGCATCACAATGCCGGATTTCGAGCTGTACTACAAAGCTGTGATCACAAAGACAGCATGGTACTGGCACAAAAACAGACACATCGACCAATGGAACAGAATAGAGAACCCAGAAATGGACCCTCGGCTCTTTGGGCAACTAATCTTTGATAAAGCAGGAAAAAACATCCGGTGGAAAAAAGACAGTCTCTTCAATAAATGGTGCTGGGAAAATTGGACAGCTACATGCAAAAGAATGAAACTTGACCACTCTCTCACACCATACACAAAAATAAACTCCAAATGGATGAAAGACCTCAATGTGAGACAGGAATCCATCAAAATTCTAGAGGAGAACATAGGCAACAACTTCTATGACATCGGCCAGAGCAACCTTTTTCACGACACATCTCCAAAGGCAAGAGAAATAAAAGATAAAATGAACTTATGGGACTTTATCAGGATAAAGAGCTTCTGCACAGCCAAGGAAACAGTCAAAAAAACTAAGAGACAGCCCACGGAATGGGAGAATATATTTGCAAAGGACACCACAGATAAAGGACTGGTATCCAAGATCTACAAAGAACTTCTCAAACTCAATACACGAGAAACAAATAAACAAATCATAAAATGGGCAGAAGATATGAACAGACACTTTTCCAATGAAGACATACAAATGGCTAACAGACACATGAAAAAATGTTCAAAATCATTAGCCATCAGGGAAATTCAAATCAAAACCACACTGAGATACCACCTTACGCCAGTTAGAATGGCAAAGATAGACAAGGCAAGAAACAACAATTGTTGGAGAGGATGTGGAGAAAGGGGATCCCTCCTACATTGTTGGTGGGAATGCAAGTTGGTACAGCCACTCTGGAAAAGTGTGGAGGTCCCTTAAAGAGTTAGAAATTTAGCTACCCTATGATCCAGCCATTGCACTACTGGGTGTTTATCCCAAAGATACAGACGTAGTAAAGAGAAGGGCCATATGCACCCCAATGTTCATAGCAGCATTGTCCACAATAGCTAAATCGTGGAAGGAGCCGAGATGCCCTTCAACAGATGACTGGATTAAGAAGCTGTGGTCCATATATACAATGGAATATTACTCAGCTATCAGAAAGAACGAATTCTCAACATTTGCTGCAACATGGACGGCACTGGAGGAGATAATGCTAAGTGAAATAAGTCAAGCAGAGAAAGACAATTATCATATGATTTCTCTCATCTATGGAACATAAGAACTAGGATGATCGGTAGGGGAAGAAAGGGATAAAGAAAAGGGGGGTAATCAGAAGGGGGAATGAAACATGAGAGACTATGGACTATGAGAAACAAACTGAGGGCCTCAGAGTGGGGGGTGTGGGAGATTGGGATAGACCGGTGATGGGTGGTAAGGAGGGCACATATTGCATGGTGAACTGGGTGTTATACGCAACTAATGAAGCATTGAACTTTACATCAGAAACCGGGGATGTACTGTATGGTTACTAACATAATATAATAAAAAATCATTTAAAAAAAAAAGAACAGGACAAAGTCACAGCAAGAGAGGTAAACAAAACAGAAATAAATAATATACCAGATAGAGAATTTAAGGGAATCATGGTAAAGATACTCACTAGACTTCTGAAAACAGTGAAGGGCTTCAATGAGACCCTCAACAAAGGGATGGAAGGACCACCTGGGTGACTCAATTGGTTAAGTGTCTGCCTTTGGCTCAGGTCATGATTCCAGGGTCCTGGGATCAAGTCTGGTATCAGGCCCCTTGCTTAGCAGGTAGTCTGCTTCTCTGTCTGCTGATTCCCCTGCTTGTGCATTCCTTCTCTCTCTGACAAATAAATAAATAAATAAAATCTTTTAAAAAAAAAAGATAGAAAACACAAAAAATAACCAATCAGAGACAAAGAACTCAATAACTGAAAATAAAGGTATACTACAAAGGAAACAAAAGCAAAAATGAACTATTGGGACTTCATCAAGATAAAAACCTTCTGGGGCGCCTGGGTGGCACAGCGGTTAAGCGTCTGCCTTCGGCTCAGGGCGTGATCCCGGCGTTCTGGGATCAAGCCCCACATCAGGCTCCTCTGCTATGAGCCTGCTTCTTCCTCTCCCACTCCCCCTGCCTGTTCCCTCTCTTGCTGGCTGTCTCTATCTCTGTCAAATAAATAAATAAAATCTTTAAAAAAAAAAAAAAGATAAAAACCTTCTGCACAATGAAGGAAACAATCAACAAAACTAAAAGGTAACCTGCAGAATGGGGGAAGATATTTGCAGATGACCTATTTGATAAAGGATTAGTGCCCAAAATATATAAGAACTTATAAAACTCAACACCCAAAAATGAAATAATCCCATTAAAAAATGACCAGAAGACTTGAATAGTTTTCCAAAGAAGACATATAGAAGGCTAACAGACACATGAAAAGATGCTCAACATCACTGATCATCAGGAAAATGCAAATAAAAACTACAATATCACCTCATACCTGTCAGAATGGCTGAAATTAACAACACAGGAAACACCAGATGTTGGCAAGGATGTGGAGAAAGGGGAACCCTCTTACACTGTTGGTGGGAATGCAAGCTGGTGCAGCCACTCTGGAAAACAGTATGGAGGTTCCACAAAAAGTTAAAAATAAAACTACCCTACAATCCAGCAATTGCATTACTAGGTATTTTCCCAAAGGATACAAAAATACTGATTCGAAGGGGCACATGCACTCCGATGCTTATAGCAGCATTATCAATGATAGCCAAATTATGCAGATCTCAGATGTCCATCGACTGACAAATGGATAAAGAAGATGTGGTATATACATGCAATGGAATATTACTCAACCATAAAAAAGAATGAAATCTTGCCATTTGCAATGATGCGGATGGGAATGACAGTGTATTATGCTAGCAAAATAAGTTGGTTGGAGAAAGACAAATACCATATGATTTCACTAGTATGTGGAATTTAAGAAACAAAACAAATGAACAGGGGAAAAAAGAGCAAATCAGAAAACAGACTCTTAACTATAGAGCACACACTGAGGATTGCTGGAGTGGAAGTGGTCAGGGGGATGGATTAAATGCGGGATGGGTTAAATGGGTGATAGGTATTAAGGAGGGCACTTATTGTGATGAGCACTGACTGTTGCATGTAAGTGATGAATCACTAAATTCTACGCGTGAAACTAATATTGCACTGTATGCTAACTAACTGGAATTTATATAAAAACTTGACACTAAGAGAAAGAAAGAAAAAGAAAAAGGAAAAGGAAAAGGAAAAGAAAGAAGAAAGAAAGAAAGAAAGAAAGAAAGAAAGAAAGAAAGAAAGAAAGAAAAAGAAAGAAAGCAGAAGAATGAATCAGTGACCTGGAGGACAGAGTAATGGAAAATAATCAAACTGAACATGAGACAGAGAAAAAAATTAAAAATGAAAATAGACTAAGGGAACTCAGCAACACCATCAAGCGTAATAATGTTCACATTATAGGAATCTCAGAAGGAGAAGAGAGAGAAAAGGGAGCAGAAAATTTATTTGAAGAAATAATAGCTGAAAACTTCCCAAATCTGGGGAAATAAACAGAAATCCAGATCCAGGAGGCACAGAAAGCCCCCAACAAAATCAACCCAAGGAGATCTACACCAAGACACACAGTAATTAAAATAGCAAAAAGTAATGATAAGGAGAGAATTTTTTAAGGAGCAAGAGAAAAAAAAGAAAACAGTTACATACAAGGGAAACCCCATAAGGCAATCAGCTGACTTTTCAGCAGAAATTTTACAGGACGGATAACAGTGGTATAATATATTCAAACTGCTGAAAGAAAAAAACCTGCCACCAAGAATATTCTACTCTTCAAGGCTCTCATTCAGAATAAAAGGAGAGATAAATGGTTTCCCAGACAAACAGAAGTTAAATGAATTCATGACCACTCAACCAGCCCTACAAGAAATGTTAAAAGACTCTTTGAGTGGAAACAAAAGGCCATAAGTGGGAGTAAGAAAAGTAGGAAGCAGAAAAGCAGTAAAATTAAGTATATCTATAAAAATCAGTTAGGAGTTTCACAAAATAAAAGGGTGTAAAGTATGACACTATATACCTAAAATTTGAGGGGGAAAGGAGTAAAGAATGGTTTCAGACTTAAGTGGTCAAGTTAATATAAACTCCTTTGTGCAGAAGATGTTACATAAAAACCTAATGGTAACCACAAATCAAAAGCCCAATGGATGCACAAAGAATAAAGAGAAAGGAATCCAAGTATGCCACTAAAGAAAGCCAGCAAACCATGAGAGAAAAGAATAAGAAAAGAAAGGAACAGAGAGGAAGTACAAAAACAACCGTAAAAGAAGTAACAAAATGGCAGTAAGTACATACCTATCAATAATTACTTTGAGTATAAATGGACTAAACACTCCAATGAAAGGATATAGGGTGGTGGAATGGATAAAAATCAGACCCTTCTATGTGCTGCTTACAAGGGATTCATTTCAGACCTAAAGACACATGCAGACTAAAAGTGAAGAGATGGAAAAGCATTTATCATGCAAATGGAGGCAAAAAGAAAGCCAGGTAGAAATACTTATATTTGTATAAAATAGACTTTAGAACAAAGACTATAACAAGAGACAAAGAAGGACGCTATATAATCATAATGGAAACAATCCAACAGGAAGATATAATGATTGTAAATATTTATGTACCTAACATGGAAGCAGCTATTAACAAACATAAATGAAGAGATTAATAGTAATACAATAACAGTAAGGAACTTTAACACCCAGTACATCAATGGACAGATCATCTAAATAGAAAATCAACAAGAAAACAGTATCTTTGAATGTCACATGGGACCAGATGGATCTAACAGATATATTCAAAGTATTCTATCCTAAAACATCAGAAAACACATTGTTTTCAAGTGCACAAAGGAACATTCTCCAGAACAGATTACATATTAGGCCACAAAACAAGTCTCAGCAAATTCAAAAAGTTTGAAGTAATACCATGCATCTTTTCCAACCACGGTATCATGAAACTAGAAGTCAACCACAAGAAAAAATATGGAAAGAACACAAATATATGGAGGTTAGGGGTGCCTGGGTGACTCAGTCAGTTAAGCATCTGCCTTTGGCTCAGGTGATGATCCCAGGGTCCTGGGATCAAGTTCCATATTGGACTCCCTGCTCAGTGGGGAGCCTACTTCTCCCTCTCCCTCTGCGATCCCCCCTAAATAAATAAATATTTTTAAAAAAATACATGGAGGTTAAATAACATGCTACTAAACAATGAATGGGTCAACCAAGAAATCGAAGGGGACATTTTTAAAAAAAATAGAGACAAATGGGATGCCTGGGTGGCTCAGTCAGTTAAGCAATTGCCTTCAGCTGCCTTCAGAATCCTGGGATTGAGTTCGGCATCAGTCTCCTGCCTCAATGGGAAACCTACTTCTCCAACTTCCTGCTGCTCCCCCTGCTTGTGCATGCACTCTCTCTCTCTCTGATAAATAAATAAATAAATAAATAAATAAATAAATAAATAAATAAAATCTTTTTAGAAATTAAAAAAATAAAAATAGAGACAAATGAAAATTAAAACACAATGGTCCAAAATCTTGAGATGTAGCAAAAGCTGTTCTAAGAAGGAAGTTTATATCAATATAAGCCTACCTCAAGAAGCAAAAAAAGTCTCAAATAAACAACATAACCTTACACCTAAAGGAGCTAGGGAAGGAAGGACAAAGAAAACCCAAAACCAGCAGAAGGAAAAAAAAAAAAAGATTAGGGCAGAAATAAAAGAAATAGAAACAACAACAACAAACTAATAGAAAAGATCAGTGAAACCAGGAGCTGGTTCTTTGAAAAGATCCACAACAACAACAACAACAACAACAACAACAACACTAAAGAGATGGCTCAATAAAACAAAATCATAAATGAAAAAGGAGAAATAACAACTGACGCTATGGAAATACAAAGGATTATAAAAGAATATTATGAAAAATTATATGCTAACAAATTGGACAACTAGAAAGAAATGGATAAGTTCCTAGAAACATATAACCTCCCAAATTGAATCAGGAAGAAACAGAAAACTTGAACAAACTGAATAACAGCAATAAAACTGCATCAGTAATCAAAAAAATCCCAATAAGCATAAATCTAGGACCAGATGGCTTCACGGGTGAATTCTACCAATCATTTGAAAAAGATAGAACTATAGGCCAATATCTCTGATGAACATAAATGCAAAAAATCTCAACAAAATATTAGAAAGCTGAATCCAACAATACATTAAAAAAAATTATTCACCATGATCAAGTGGGATTTATTTCAGGCATGCAAGTGTGGTTCAATATTCACAAATCAATCAATGTGAAACATCACATCAAGCAAAGGGATAAAAACCATATGATCATTTCACTAGGTGCACGAAAACAATTTGAGAAAGTACAACAGCCATTCATGATAAAAACCCTCAAAAATAGGTTTAGAAGGGTCATACCTCAACATAATAAAGTCCATATATGAAAAACTCATAGCTAACATCACACTCAATGGTAAAAAACTGAAAGTTTTCCCCAAAGGTCAGGAACAAAACAAGGATATCTACTCTCATCACTTTTATTCAACATAGTAACGGAAGTCCTAGCTACAGCAATCAGGCAAGACAAATAAATAAAAGGCATCCAAATTGGTAAGGAAGAAGTACATTTTTCGCAAATTGCAGACGACATCATACTATATATAGAAAACCTTAGATTCCACCAAAAAATTACTAGAACTAATAAATGAATTTAGGTAAGGTTGCAGGATACAAAATCAATATACAGAGATCTGTTGCATTTCTATACACTAATAATGAAGAAACAGAAAAAGAAATTAAGAGAACAATCCCATTTATAATTGCATCAATAATAATCAAATACCTAGGAATAAACTTACCCAAGGAGGTGAAAGACCTCTACTCTGAAAACTATAAAACAATGGTGAGAGAAATTGAAGGCAACACAAGAAAATAGATATTCCATGCTTATGGGTTGGAATAACAAATATTGTTAAAATATCCATATTACCCTAAGCAATCTACAGATTTAGTGTAATCCCTATCAAAATAGCAATAACATTTTTCACAGAACTAGAAAAAATAATCCTAAAATTTGTATGGAACCACTAAAGACCCTGAAAAGCCAAAGCAGCCTTGAAAAAGAAGAACAAAGCTGCAAGTATCGCAACCCCAGATTTCAAGATATACTACAAAGCTATAGTAATCAAAACACAATGGTCTGGCACAGAAATAGACAGATTAATGGAACATAATAGAAAACCCAGAAATTAACCCACAATTACATGATCAATTAATCTACAACAAAGAAGGTAAAAGTATGCAATGGGAAAAAGACGGTCTCTTCAACAAATCATGTTGGGAAAACAGCACATTTACATGCAAAAGAATAAAATTGGATCACTTTCTTATACCATACACAGAAATAAACTCAGATTAAATGTGATACATGAAACCATAAAAATCCTAGGAGAGAGAACAGGCAATAATTTCTCTGACATCAACCAAAGTAACATTTTTCTAGACATGTCTTCTAAGGCAAGGGAAACAAAGCAAAAATAAACTATTGGGACTTCAACAAAATAAAAACCTTCTACACAGCAAAGGAAATAATCAACAAAACTAAAAGGCAACCTACTGAATGGGAGAAGACATTTGAAATGACACATCTGGTAAAGGGTTAGTATCCCAAACATGTAAAGAACTTATATAATTCAACACCAAACCCACAAATAATCCAATTAAAAATGGGCAGAAGACATGAACAGACATTTCTCCAAAAAAGACCTACAGCCAACAGACATATGAGAAGATGCTCAACATCACTCCTCATCAGGGAAATGCAAATCAAAACCACAACGAGATAGCACCTCACATCTGCCAGAATGGCTAAAGTCAAAAGCACAAAAAACAGCAGGTGTTGGTGAGGATGTGGAGAAAAGGAACTCTTGTGCACTATTGGTGTGAATGCAAATTAGTGCAGCTACTGTGGAAAGCAGTATGGATGTCCCTCAAAAAATTAAAATTAGAATTACCATATGATCCAGTAATTCCATTACCAGGTATTTACCCAAAGAAAATGAAAACACTAATTCAAAAAGATATATGCACCCCTATGTTTATTGCAGCATTATTTACAATACCCAAGATATGGAAGCAACTTAAGTGTCCATTGATAGATGAATGGACAAAGAAATGGTACACACACACACACACACACACACACAGTGGAATATTACTAAGCCATAAAAAGGAATGAAATCTTGCTATTTGAGACAACATGGATGGACCTAAAGGCTATAAGTGAATAAGTCAGTCAGAGAAAGAGAATTACTATATCATTTCATTTATATGTGAAATTTAGGAAACAAAACAAATGAACAAAGAAAGAGACAAAAAACAGGCTCTTAACTATAGAGAACAAACTGATGGTTACCAGAGGGGAGCTGCGTGGGGGATGGGTGAAATAGGTGAAGGAGATTAAGAGTACACATATCATGTTGAAGACTTAGTAATTGTATAAAATTGTTGAATCACTATATTGTATACCTGAAACTAATATAACACTGTATATTAATCGTATTGGAATTTAGATGATAGAATATAGTTAGGTATATAGTTAGATGATAATAATAATGAGGAGGAAGGGGAAGAAGAGGGAAGGAAGGAACGAAGGAAGGAAGGAAGGAAGGGAGGGAGGGAGGGCAGGAGGGAGGGTGGGGTTCTGAGTGCCGAGATACACAATGCAACCAGCAGATGTTTTATCTTTCGTGGAGTTTACAGTCTCTGTGAGTCATTTCTCACCTTGGACAAATCAGTTTCAGGTCAGCGGTCAAGACAAAATTCAAATTGTACATGTGGAAAACTGAGTGGAATGAAAAGAAGTAAATCCCTCCATTGTATCCTGAAACATAGAGAAGCTCGGTCTTGAAGCAGGCAGAAAGAGTAACTAGTTGTGGAGTGTCCAGTCACAGGCCATCTTTGATTTGTAAGATGATAATGATCATGTTTAGTCTTTAGGACAGAAAAATACAAGAAAGAAACATTTAAAAATACAGATAAGAAGATGAACAGTAATGATTGCTTGCAAGGGCCTAGACGAGGTGGGATAAGTTTGAATCAAGAGCACAAATGGAGAAGTCAGCCTTGAATATGAAGAAGATGTGAAAACAAGAAGGTGCCTGGCCATTTTTGGCCTCCCCAGATGGAGTGTGGGGCTCTGCTCCATGGTCTTGCAGAGACGTGCACACGCCTATATTTTACTCTTGTGATTATTTTTAAGTGCTTTTCTCCCAGATGAACTTGAGCTAAGTGCAACCAGCAGTAGTGCATACTATCTGTTCAATAATGAGAGCAGTGCCTGGAATATAGTACATGCTTAAGAAATGTGTATCGATAACAGAATGCTCCCAGAGCAGGAGTGAGCATTCCTGACTTAAAGGACTATACTCTACAGGTAAAGGAATTTCCAAATAACTTCACTTAGTTCTCACTTTATTTCCATGAGGCTTCAGGAGTCAGTAAATAAAATAAAACACGTCAAAGTTATAGTGGAATTTTCTTTCTAGTTCTTATGAAACTTTCTTGCCATCATAGCTGTAAATAAATATACAAACAACTCCATATGCATTCAACCTACACCCATGACAATTGTCATCTATCTTCACTGATTAATGGTCTTCCAAATGGGAACAGCTTATCTGTAGTACATCTTTCAAAATGTGGAAGTACTTACGTTATGAGACTTCAGAGTTAACACTACAACTTAAGTGTTATAGACCTCATGGAGTCCTTTGTATTGATGATAAAATCAGAACTATTTTTTAGTTAAGAGTTCTCTAATGACTCACATAATCAATATTCTCTATGAAAGAATAAGATTTAAGATGCAAATCAAGTCTTTCCCTTTATACAACTAAGCACACTATTGCAACCACCATTCCTGCCCTTTCTTCCCCAAATGTCTCCGATTATTTTAACAAAGAATAGTTCATGACCCAGTGAATAAGAATAAAATGCCTTACTTTTGAAAATCCTAATTCAGAGAGACCTCAGATAGCTTCGAAGTTCAAGTGACTGAACTTTTTTCATTCTTAGTTGATAAACTTGTTTTTAGTTCTGAAGGAGGGGACATTAAGAAATAAAATGTTAATGTATAGCCACTACCATTGACCTCTGCAGAAGAGATTACACCCTCTATTAAGAATAAATTCTTGACATTTTGTACCACATTTCAAATCCAGTTACAACCAAAAATTAATGTGATAACGATTTCTAAGCCTTTACCAATGATTCACTTAATTCACATGGTTGTTAGGAATACAAAACTTGCTCTGTAAATGTTGACCCTAATTTATGTTACTCTGGTACATCCCTATTGATCCTTTTGTATATGTGTAACCATTAGGAATTTGTTCCACTGTGACAGAAAACCCAATTTATAATGATTTATACTAATAGTGGCTTATTTTTCTCACATAAGAAATTTGAAAGTAGGAAGTAGCTGTAGTTGTGTCAGCTGCTCAGTAACACTGTCAGGGAATTGCTCCTTCTATCTCTCTGCTGTGCCATATTTAGTGCATTAAATTGTTTCTCATGAATAACAGATTATGATCACAATATGCTTGTGGCAGGTCCAGATACCTGTCTATTTTCAGTGTAGAAAAAAATGGGAACAAAAGATGGAGGCCACCACTGTTCCTCATTTCAAGAAAGGAAAAGACTTTGCAGAATTCCTTCCATATACTATCATTTTGGTCTCATTGGCCACTCTTAGCTGCAAGAGAAATCAAGAAAGCAGAACACAGTATTCCAGAAATTGGATTAAACCAAACATTATATCGCCAAGGGTTGTGCTCTTTGTTGTCTCAGACTAAATAACAGAACAATCATAGAAAAAAGGGAGAAGACATGTTTGGGGTAGACAACTAACCATGTCTGCCACAGTATATAATAAATAATAAATAAATAATAAAGTCTGTTGTCTAAAATGTTTAGACAATGCAATTTTACTTTTCCTCACTTTCTCAGTACATAATAAAGTCTATTGTCTCGAATGTTTAGACAATGCAATTTTACTTTTCCTCACTTTTTCTTGTTAAAAAAAGAGTTTCAGTAGTAACAAGTCTACTATAGTCTCAAGAGGAGGGACTGATTTCCTCTGTTTTGCTACAACACAGATACAATAACTGTCACAGCAGATATCCAATGCACATTGGATGGGTGGATAAATAAATAAACGGATGAATAAATCCATATGTGAATTACTGATTTTCAAAAACTTGAATGCCATAACATCATTCAGTACTAAAATTATATTGAATAATAGATATTTTATGGTGTGTACTTGTGATCTTCTCATGTCTTTAACTTTGTCCTTATTTAATATATTTTTCCAGCTTTATTGTGATGTAACTGACATGTGACACTGTAAATTTAGGGTGTGCAACATGTTGATTTGATACACTTATATATGGCAAAGTGATTGCCACTACAGTATTAGCTAATACCTCCATCACGTCACAGTTACCATTTCTTTTTTGTAGTGAGAACATTTAGGATTTACTCTCTTAGCAACTTTGAAGTATGTATTAAGTATTCTTAACTATAATAACTGTGTTGCACATTAGATCCCTGGAACTTATTTAACTTATTCAAAAGGTTGTACTCTTTGATCAACATCTCTCCATTTCCTCCACTCTATAGCCTCTGGTAATTACCATTCTAGCTGTTTCCAAGAGGTCGGCTTTTCCAGATTCCACATATAAGTGAAATCATGTGGTATTTGTCTTTCTCTGTTTGACTTATTTCACTTAGCATAATGTCATCAAGGTCCATCCATATTGTTGCAAATGGCAGGATTTCTTTCTTTTTTTATGTCTGAATAATATTCCACTGTGTATGTATGTTACAATTTCTTTATCCATCATCCATCCACAGACACTTAGGTTGTTTCCATATCTTGCTGTTGTAAATAATGCTACAATAAACATGTGAGTGCAGATATCTCTTCAAGATCCTATTTTCATTTCCTTTAGATATATACCCAGAAGTGAGATTGCTGGATTATGTGGTAGTTTTATTTTGAATTTTTTGAGGCACCTCCACATCATTTTCAATGGTGTCTGCAATACTTTACATTCTCACCAAAATTGAACAAGTTTTCCTTTTGCTCTACATTCTTGCCAACACTTTATTTCTTGTCTTTTTGATACCATTCTAACAGGTGTGAGGTGATATCTTATGGTGGTTTTGATTTGCATTTCCTTGACGATTCATGATGTTGAACATCTTTTCATGTACCTGTTGACCACTAGTAGGTTTTCTTTGGAAAAACATCTTCATTTCCTCTGCCCATTTTTAAAATCACATCTTTTGATTTTTTGCTAATGAGCTGTGTGAGTTGTTTATATATTTTGGACATTAACCCCTTATCAGATATATGATTTGCAAATATTTTCTCTCATGCTATAGATTCCTTTTCATTTTGTTGATGGTTTTCTTTGGTGTGCAGCACATTTTAGTTTGACGTTGTCTCACTTGTTTATTTTTGCTTTTGCTGCCTTTGCTTTTGGTGTCAAATCTCCTAAAAAATCACTGCCAAGTGCCATGTCAAGGAACTTAGCCTTTGTGCTTTCACCTAGGAGTTTTATGGTTTCAAGTCTTAACGTTCAAGTCCTTAATCCATTTCGAGTTGAGTTATGTATATGTTGTAAGATAGGGGTCTAATTTCATTCTTTTGCATCTTGTTATCTTGTTTTTCCAATACTGTTTAGTGAAGAGATTATCTTTTCCCCATTTTATATTCTTGTCTCATCATAAATTAATCTGATCTTCATTTTCTTCCTTTTACTAACTTTGAGGTTAGTTTGTTCTTCGTACGTATTTTTAACTTCTGCAAAGCCATGTGAAATTTAAAGGCAGTATCCTTTCTCAAAAAGGAGACGCTGAATTATTTAGATATTAAAGGTATTAAGCATGAACCACAGAGTAAATGTTCACAGTAAATGGAAAGGAGTAAGGAAGGGAAAAGGGAATGGAGATGCAAGGGGGAAAAAAAAGGAAAGGAACAGAAAGGAAGTACTCAAGCTACCAAAAGATTGTAGGGTTTGGATGGCAGCCAGAGTTCCTACCTAGAGTGAAATGCAACATCCGCCAAAGTCCTCAGGAAAAAACTAAGAAAGTTTAAGTTGATTTAGGTGTGTCTTTTCAAATTTAAAAATAAAACCAGAATTCTATTAAATAGTCTTTGATAATTGTTAAAGTATAACGGAAAAGGATCTAAGTTACATAGTGGCATTAGAAGCTCTTTGAATAATACTCAGAATGATATTTCTATCTTTTTAAACAGTATCAAATAGCATGAACCAGGCAAGGATTTTTTCCCCTGTAAATCCTTTTCTTTATTGCCCAAGCCCCTCCTCAACCTTCCAGCTTTGACAAAAGGGAGTCATTGCTTAGATTGAGAAAAGGCCCCTAGATTGCCGCTATCGAACTAAGAAAATCTCAATAAGAAAAGTAAAGAAAGTTTCACACTGTCTTCTGAACTCTCTAGGAGCCTATGATAGATAAAAATAAATGTTTTCTTTCCAGAAACAAGCTACCTCCACAACCTTGTCAACAGTGCAAATGAGAAGATTTTTTTGCAGTTACTTTTCAGAGATTTTAATTTTTATAGAAAAAAAGAAAGTTGAAAAGAATCCCATAATCTGTTACTGTTAACCACACAAGAAAAGACTTGTTAAACTGATGGAACAGTGCCCTCCTAGTGTGCAATTGTTTCAGTTGCAAAGCAAATATTAGGAGAAAACAAGCAGCACCATAAATATCATAATTCTATGTAAATACAAACCAGTCAAGTAATGGCAAATTCAATGGAATCATAAAAATTTAAAACAGAATGAGACCTTAGAGAACAATGAATCTATCCTCCTCATTTTAATGAGAACAAACTGAGATTTAAAGCTACATAACTGGGTGACGGGAGGTCAAACTAAACTCAGGTATCCATTGGCACGTGATTAATCCATTTCATCATGCTGTAAATTTTTGGAAAGTAAATGACTACCCGCTGAGTTTATCATTATGATCATCAGATGCATATGCAAATTTATATGTAGTTTAGTTAATCCAAAAGTTTGACAGATTTTCATTGACTACTTTCATTTGCCTAATGGCTAACATGATTATGAATTTTAAAACTGTCCATATTAAATGGGTGTTCTTGGCTTTTATTATGCATAAATTATTATGCATATAAAAATTAATGTGTGGAAGTTTATGTATATACTTGCCTATTAAATTCTAATATGCATAATATAGACATTAAACCTGGGGTGAAGTCTATCAGAGCCATGCTGCAGCTGGTGAATATCAAAGATATGGCTATTTGCCTTCAAGTTAATTGCAAATGCCTTTTGTCTGAAATAGAATAGCATTGCTGCAGTTTTACATTCATTTAAAAATCAGTCCAAATTGCGTATGTAGTTGCCGCAGACTAGATGAAAAAGTTGATATTCCCATTGAAATGGTATGTGCTCATCACATTGCCCTACAATGTCAACTTCTCTGATTGGGCATCAAATGTTTTCTTAATTATATAATATTATATGAAGGATGGCACAATAACTATTATGGCTATGTTTATATTTAATCAGTAATTTGCTATTTGCTGGAAATTAGTGGGGGTTTTGCTCTTTAGAAGAGTTTCTCTGTTTTATTTAGAAAATTAGCTGAATGTTATCTTACTGAACATATCAAAGCAAGTCTGAAATAGTTTATTCTAATGAAACTATAGCTATTTCATTTGTGAAGTTATAATCATGTTTTCTAAAAATTCAACAGTAGACACTTTTATATTCTCTTATATCCTGTTCTAAAATTTCTTAAATGATTAATATTTAACCAACAATAACATACTTATTTTAAATCATTTTCTGTTTCAAAAATTAGTTAAATATTCATTTTGAATGAGGAGACAAGAAGGAATGCTCTCTTCTCACACCATGTACAAAGACTAATCAAAATGGATTAAATACCTAAATATAAGAGCTACAACCCTAAAACTCTTAGAAGAAAATAGACGAGTAATTTCATAGACCAAGGACTGGATAAAGCCTTCTTAGATACGACATCAAAAGCAAGAGTTATTTGTTTGTTTGTTTGTCTTACTGCAAAACATAGTTTACTGGAGAGTTAAATTGCTCATGTGGGTTAGTGTCACATGGCCTTTCCATTTGGACTTTATCAAAATTTAAAACTTTCAGGAATACCAACCAAGAAAGTTAAAAAAACAACCTAAAGAATGGGAAAAAATATTCAGAAATCATATATCAAGTAAGGAACTTATATCTAAAATACATAAAAACTCTTACAACTCAATAATAAAAGACCAAATAATACAACTAAAAATTGGCAAAGGATCCGAATGAATACTTCTCCAAAGATACACAAATGGCTGATAAGCACATGAAAATTATGCTCAGCACCATTAATCATTAGGAAAATGCAAATCAAAACTCCAGTGAAGTACCACATTGTACTCAGTAGGTTGGTTAAAATCAAAAAGGCAGAAAAAGCTAGGGTTGACAAGAATATGGAGAAATTAGAACCCTCATATTGAATGAAAATGCTGCAGATGCTTTGAAAAAGCATCTGGAAGGTCCTGAAAAGGTTAATGTAGAATTACCATATGGCCAGCAATTCTGCTCCTACATCTAGAAAAAAATGAAATGAAAACATATGACTATGTAAATACTTGTACCCGAGTGTGTATAGCATCATTATTTATAATAGTTAAAAACTGGAAACAACTCCGATGTCTTCACCTGATAAATGGGTAAGTAAAATGTAGTAAACTCATACAATGGAATATTGCTCTGCAATCAAAGGGAATGAAGTACTAATACACGTTGCAACATGGATGAACTTTGGAAAAATGTTAAGTGAAAGAAATCAGTCACAAAAGAACACATATTGTATATTCCATTTACATTGAATCTTTGGAATAGGCAACTCTATAGAGATAGAAAGTAGACTAGTCGTTACCTAGGACAAGGGAATGGGATGGGGAAAATAAGGAGTAAGGGCTCATGGATGTGACATTTTCTTAAAAGAATTTTTTATTTATTTTAGAGAGAGAGAGAGCATGAGAAGGGGGAGGGGCAGAGGGAGAGGGAGAGAGACAGAGAAAATCTCAATCAGACTCCCCGCTGAGAACCGAGCCTGACACGGGGCTCAATCCCACAACCCTGTGATCATGGCCTGGCCAAAACCAGGAGTCTGACACTTAACCAATTGAGCCACCCAGGCACCCCAGATACGGCATTTCTTTTGGAGGTGATAAATATGTTCTAAGATTGATAATAGGGATGGTTGCACAGCTCTGAATATCCTGAAAATCATTGAATGTAGACTTTATATGGGTGAATTTTATGGTATATGAAGAGACCTAGGGACAGGGCTGAACAACAAGATAAGGGCTGGAATTGAAGCTGGTAAGACAGCCTCAGAGGTAGGCAAATAATAACAACAAAAACTCATACTTTATAATAATATAAATTGTGTTATAATGTATGTATTATATATAAGAACAAATAATATAATAATCAAAACTCAATAATATAACAAAAACTCAGAACTTAAAATACTTAAAACAGCAGCACAAGACCATTCTTAATACTTTGACTTTAAAATTAAGTCAATATATACAACTGTGTTTTAATAATGGTGTTTTGAGAGGAAAAACATTCTTTGGGATTAGTCATAAAATGGATTCAATCCAATATATGCCACTTACTAGCTGATTAACCCTATGAAAGTTATTTAGCTTCTCTAAGGCTCAGTTTCCCTGTTTGTGAAATAGGTACACATTCCCTTACTCCTACAGTACAGTACATGCAGTGTGCTTCTGTTTGGCATGGTGTTGGATTCCATAAATGGTAGCTTTTAGTAAAATAAGTAGTATAATCTTATCATTCAGTGACAATTACCACCAATTTCCTGTATTCTACTGAAATTTCTATTATATTTACCTATTATAGCAATAGGATAGTCCAAAACGTTGTTACTTAATAGAATTTCGTTTCTAGGTTCTACAGGAAGATGTAGGCAAAAAGAAGCTTTTCTTTTCTATTACATATCAAACAGTTATAGAAGGGCAAATACTTTTCATTGTATAGAAGAAAATGTAGGGGAAAAGAGAATATTGAAAAACAACTGATCTAAAACCCAACTGTATATTATTACAAAATAATATAACTCTCTCATTGTGGTATCACCATTTAGTAAAGAAAGTTGAAGTGAATGGAAAGTAGAGATAGACGTATAGAAAATAGGAAACAAATAAAACTGGATTCTCAAAAAGCAGAAGAAGAACAAGAAACATATATGCAATTGAGGACAAATAATTCTTTATTATCATTCCATCAACTTAAAAAATGGACAGTTCCAGTTATGACAAATAGGCAATAAAATATGACAATAAAAAGGGCAAAATGACATATGTTTTGTATATTGTATCACTATATTGTAAAATAACATAGTATATAATAATACATAATAATTAGTGCCAAATATTTGTCTATTTTACAGAGAGATCCTCCTTTAACTTTGAAAGGCTAATTAAACACATGTATTTGTGCATGTATCCATAACATCCCTTCTAAAATGGCAGTTAAGAAATAAAATGGTGATAAGCCACTAAGGGATAAAACAACAGGAGAACAGTCATGAAATTTCCATATTTTACTAGGAGATGAGAAAACTGAAAGCTAATAGGTGATGGAGGCTGGCCCCTCCACACCCATGAAAGGCTCAGAACTGGAGAGCACAAGGCATCTTAGAGGTGGACGATGAACAGTACTGGAAACAAGTTGTGTTGGTTGTTAAGTCTTGTAAGCCTAACAGAAAGCTAGGGCTAGGTCCCATGACCATACATTGTAGCCAGGCAATAATTTCTCTATCTTCACTCCAGGAGAGAGACTGGGATTTATTTTCCAGGAAAATTGCACCAGAGATGTTCTGTACAGAAAACAAGAGATGCAAGGCGCCCTGCAGGAAGATTAAGTGAAAATTTACATAATAAAAACTGGAATCCCCAGTTCCCTTACCCACTATTATTTCCAGAATTCCTTCAGAAAACAGACAGGAAGATTCTTCTCTTCAGGAATTGAACAGCCCCAGAAAATAGATTGTCTTTCCATGGCATCTATAGCTCACTGACCCATCAATTTAATGAAGCCCATTCTTGGGTAGGCACAACCTGGCACCCAGAGCCTCTGTGTCCCAGGTTTAATTATTAACGCACATTCAAAGAACACCAGACATTTGAAAATACCTCCAACATGGAAAGCAGAGAGGGACTGTGGGGGAAGGGAAAGGAGGGATATTTTATATAGCATCATTGGATAACTCTGTAAAAGGCACTAAATAACTTCTACCATTGAAGAAATACTATTTTTGAAAAACAGAAGTTAATAGGCTTAATTTGTTATAAAAGTTAAAGATATGTACCTGATATTTATTCATGCATACATTCCAAAGATTCCTGAGCATCTTCCAGTTTCTAGGCACTAGACAAATTACTAAGAGTAAGCCAATAAGAATAACATTTTCTCTTTAAAGTAGCTCACAGTCCAGAAGAAAAGAGACAAATACACAACCCCTCCCCAAAATTACAACAAAGTATAATAAATGATGAAGTAACAGAATGGACACCATCTGAAGCATCATACAAGAAAAATAATTAAATGTTTGGGAGAGTCTCCTTCCCAAAGCAGCATAAAGACATTCTGTAAAACAAATTCACAAATATTATTACATATGTAAACATGTGCTTTTCAAGGTAATATAAGGAAATATTTATAATTAAAAAATGATTAAAAGTTTTTTTCTCTTTGTAAATTAAAAGCTTTATGGGTGAGCCCAATTTCAAAGAAACTTGACTACTTCATCAGATATTCTTAGTAGGACTCTAGTTATAGCAGCAGGCTTACTCATATTAATCAACCCCTGCATTAGGCTTTCTATTTTCACCTTTGGACTATTACTATAAAGGTACTTTAAATGGTTACAGAATTGACATGGAGCTTTGAACAAATCATATTAAAATCTTTTGAGAATTGTACTTAATTAAGCGATAATAATTTATCAACAGCTTTACCAAGCTGTTAGCTGGTTAGTCTAATTTCACATGCATAGAAAGAAGCATACATACAAAAACATAATAAGCATATTAATTTTTACTAATCATAATTTATTCTCCATCAACAACACATATTAATCAATCTCCTAAATACTAATGTTTTGGGGTAATTTTGTTCCATTTTAAACACGCAGAGTCTACTATTTTGTGTTAGTAAATTTCTAGTAATAGACATTAATTACAGTAGAGCCTGTTTTACATATCTTATTAAGGGCGTCTGGGTGGTGCAGTCAGTTAAGCGTTTGACTCTTGGTTTTGGCTCAGGTCGTGGTCTCTTGGTCCTTAGATTGAGCCCTGTGGGGGGCTCCACACTCAGCACAGAGTCTGCTTGAGATTGTCTTTTCTCTCCCTCTGCCCCTCCTGCTCACGCTCTCTCTCTCTCTCTCTCAAATAATCTTTTTTTTAAAAAACACCCACATAAAAACATTTGTTAGGGAAAAAAAAAGAAAGAAAGAAAGAACTGGCTATGGTCCAGCATAGGGTTTTACCTTGATTTTTCCAAAGCATCCTTGTTTTTACCAGCATCATCTCTATCACTACATCTATGTAGAAATAACCAGCAGGACATTGTGGGGACAAGAGAGAAAGCCAGGTTTATCTTAAGTACATACTGGTGTTTTCTCAATGTTGCCACTCCGTACTCCAATTGACTGAGTCCTTACCGCTACAAATGCATGCAAGGCACCCTCTCTGGCTGTCCAGAAGCTATATATATAAATGACACTTCTATGAAATATATTCACTTTAAAATTTGGTTTATATGTGTTGACATAAGATTCTGATCCAAAGATTAGTAACCTTGAAGATATTTTGTAAGGTTTCAAACCTGATGGTTTTGTTCTGATTTCCTTGCTAATTATCTTCACATAAATTTGATCTGTTGCATAATACTTCACTCTTTTTATGAACACTTATATAGTATATCCCAGTATACTCAGGATAACTTCTAGAGATAGATAGATTTGGCATTAATCCCACCTGGAATTTTAGGAAGCTGAAACTGGGAGAAATTAAATATCTTCTTTATGTCACCAAACTGGCTAATGGCTAGAAAATTGAGTCAAGTTAGTTCAGCTCTAATGTAAGTCTCCTTTATGATCCTTATGCATAGTTTCCTCATGAATACAGAGAGATAACTGCCATTTTCCTGTTGCCTTAACAAATACAGACTAAATGAGAAATTGTGAAATGGTATTGAAAATATTAAGATTAATATAAATAATGGCTAAAGGTAAAACACAATTATAAAATAACTGAGAATAGCATCAAAATTATTAAGAAACACGGATGTATTGGTATTGACTGTCTCTTAGTTGGAGGGTTAGAATATATACCAGTTTCATGTTGTTCATATCTCTTTAACTAAATGTGATCAACAGTTATTCTTCCATTATACCATCATAGTAAACTTAATAATTACTTGTTTATATACTCACATAGTTTACAACTTTTTTGCCCATTCATATTACATGTAGTAGGCAAAGCACCATGCTGGTATTCTTTCAGTTGTGGAACAAAAGAACAACTTGGCAACAGATAAGAATATCATTTAAGTGTTTATGTTTATCTTGTTCACTACTCTTCTGCCCAATAAACTAACTGTGCCCAGTTCACTTGTGGTAAGTTTGTTCCAGAGAGACAGACCTGCAACCTTCTGGTTAAGTGGTCTTTCTATCATATCATATTGTACCTGTTTGGAAAATAACTCATGAATTTAACTAACTGGAATGAGAATTTTAATGATAAAAGAACCAATCTAAACTATGAACCCAGTTTTTCTGTTGGTGTTTTAGATATTATAGTATTCTCTTGAGAGTTGCCTAGGCATACTGTCTGCTAACAAGAAAATAAGCATTATTTTATAATAGGGATTATTTCCCAATCAAGTCTTCCCCTATGTGTTATGGAATTGTTCAATTATATGTATTCAACCTCTTCAATAAATACCTTTTTATTTGACATCTTTTCAAAAGAACTGAGCAATTACCTTATGAATTTAATGAATGAATGAAGTCGATCTAAATTATTATGCAAAAAATAAAACATTTTTCCCATAAACTTAGGGAGAGGTTGCTTATTTGATTGCTTTAATTTGCATTATGAGTTTTCACTTTACTCTGCAGTATTTTTTCCAAAATACAAAAAGCAGTACTTAAAATAATCCTCCTAAAAAGTGACCTTTTGATGTGATGGAATGAGTCACTGGATCTTAGTCGTGAGGTTTATGAGGTCAGGTTTATCTTCTGTAGGTAACCAAATAACTTAAGGAAAATATAAGCCATTAAAGGCAGGTTACATTATGTATGCCTGCACTATTTGTGTTGATTCTATCTACACCACTTACATCTTTTTACAACTTTTCAGCTTTTTCCTTAATTTTACACTTTATGTCTGGTTTTTGCAGTTTATTAAAACAGTGCAGTCAGCTTAATTGAAAGGAAACTTCAACTTAGTCTTAAACTGAGACCAATCAATACTATCAAAATGGTGTAATTTGTCCTTTATGAAAATCTCCTTTCTGGCAAAATCTCAAGAAATAGACTATTAGCATCTTGCCTATTAATACATGTCCCTGCATATTTAAGATTAAAAATAAACAAGATCTTTAAGCACTGACACTTTCTGGATCTTTCATCTAAGCTTTTGAAAAGAACTTGTCTGTGATGATTCAATTCATCTTAAATAAACTAAAAGCTGTGAACTTAATAACTGACTGAGCTTCTAGTCCTTCTCTCACTGAGACTCAGGCTTCTAAGATGTAGTAGGATATCCAAGGAAGCAGCCTACTTACTCATCCTCTAGCTACTCAGAGTAACCCTCACTGGTGCTATGATTGTGTCTTGCCAACTGGGTTTAAGTGTCTGTGAACTGAATAGCAAATGGAATATCTCTGGGTACAACATCTTGTGCAGCATGCAAGGTACATTTTCATTGCTGATACCTACGTGAATTTGTTTCTGCAGTTGCAATATCAGAAACAACTGAAACCTTAGATCCCCTCTTGTATCGTAGGTAAAGTCTTTCCCCCATCTTCACTTAATATATCTCATTTATTCCCCTGGTGTACTTTAGAATTGATAACTCCAATTGCACAAGGCCACACATGGCATCTGGAAGCATCTCTCTGTGTAGAAGGTGGATACATTCGCCATCTGTTTGTTGAGGTAGCATAACCTTGAACTCTCTGTCATCTACAAGATTTGTTACAAATTACTCTGGATACAAGTGTAAAATCAAGGTGGTCAATATTATATCTTCTGGGGAAATTACTGTGTTCTAGTAGGAAAGCTATAAATCTTGACTTCCTCTGTGATTATTTTCACTATGCTTTCCTAAATGAGTAGCTATTACCCATAGTCATATATTTATAAGGGATGAGGGCTGAAACTGTGCAAATCATGGCACCAAGAATCAAGTTCCCTTGTTTCAGAATTATGCAAAAGAATAAAAACATGAGATAAATTCCAACGATAATCGGAAATCATTACTCATAATGATTTGGCTAACATTTCTTCACGACTAAGTGCCGAGCATTATGTTTCGTGTTTTTATACAATATGTCATTTAAATATGTGATTCCAAAGAACAAAGATGACCTCACCAACAGAAGAAAGTTGGGCTGGAAGATACAGGTTTTATTTATAAAGTAGACGGTCTTTGGAAGGCAGAAAGTATTGCGAAGTGAGAGAGCAGAAAGGATCTTCAGTATTGAGAGTTCCTTTCTGGGTTAAAGGATGTAGAAGGCTGGCCCAGGGTGAAACAGTCCTAGGAAGGACAATCTGTCAACTGTGGGGGTGGTTCTCTGTACAAAAAAAAAAAAAAATCTGTCACACTGTTCCTTGCATTGGAGACCTGTTCCACTGCTGGAGAGCTGCCACTCTCCAAGAACCACTCCAGTTTCTAGGGGAGTTCCTGGTAGGTTACAGCTGAAGAGACTGTCTCCTGGGCTATAAAACATTAGTCTGGAAAAATGATTTAAGGCCAGCAACAGGAAAGGTCAAGTATTTTCTCAAGGTCACATCCAGATCAGAACACTGGAGACGGATTTTAAGAACCTGGAGAATAAACCACAATGGATGCCTTGGAATAAAGCCTTGAATAAACTCAGGTCCCATTACCCTGCCTATCTCCTTTGTCATCCTTCCCCCTACCTCATTTTTTGAGGAAATGCCTGCTTTGTGAAATTGTGGGTAAACAGATCTCTGGGCCCACTCAAAGGGTGGTTCCTGATCCCACTCTGGAGACGGCTGCCTCTGACTCTTGGCTTTCCTCATCTGACCTCGCCTCATTCCTAGCCACTCAATCAAAGGAGACAGAGAGAGAGAGAGACTGACTTGGAAGGAGAACCAAAAGGAAAAGGAGACTAAAGTCGTTTTATTCTAGATGTTTTCGGACAGGTGTTCACGTCATCTCCAGATTCCATGAAGAGATAATCTCCAAGGTATCCCTCAAGTTAAAGAGACGGCACTTCTTCCCTCCCCCGCCTTTCACCACGCACCAGTGCCAGCCGGGGGAGGAGACGGCTGAGAGAAGAGGGAGGAAGGGGGAAAAGTGAGAGAAGCAAGATGAGAAAGGGGTGTTGAAGGGAGAGATGAAGGCAGGAGGAAAGGAGTGTTAGAGGTGGTGGCGAGCTTCTGGCGACCGCCCGCCCGCGCTCCGGACCCAGCCGGGCGCGGCCCCCGAGCCCCGCGGCGAGCAGCCCAGCCCGCGGCCCCGAGAGCAGCCCGGACGCGACTCTCCGCCCGGCAGCGACCGGCGCTCCGCGCGGTGACCCCCGCCCGCGCACCCCCGGACCTGGAGCGCCGCCTTCCCGGCTCCGGACTGCTGCGGGCCAGCGCTCCCGGTGAGTGTGCGGGTCTCGCCGGAGCCCGGAGCGCGAGTGGGGAAGCGGAGCGGGGGAGCCCCGGGCAGTGTCCGTCCTCGGCGGGAGGGCCAGGAAGCCCTGCGGGGCTGGAGCCTGATTCCTTTCCGACACTTCTTTGGAGTGAACGAGCAGCGCTGGAATTCAAGAATTGCCCTTCCCCACTCAGCCCGCTACCTCTGCTCCCTGGGGGCGAAGTTGCGGGGGGCAGGAGTGATTCTGGGCGGAGCAGGAGCTCCAGGCTGGGAGGGAGGGGCCCGACCTAGGCCCAAGGGCGAGGGGTGGCGGTCGGAGTCCGCGACACCCCACTTAGGGTGCCGGCTTCCGGCGCTCCTACCTTGAGGAGCCGCTGGGGTGGAGAGAGACCGGGCACCGGGCAGAATCCGGCACTGGAAGGACAGTAGAGTCTTCGCATCCATCCCCCGGTGGGATGATTCTGGGGGGACTGGTTAGAGAAATGTGAGGAGCCGGGAGGAGGCGTAGATCGGGGAAAAATAATGTTGCAGTTTTCTAACTTGATTTCCCGCGGGTACGACCCACTGAGGTAAAGGGCAGGAGAGAGCTTCCACCTCGCGGCCGCCAGGTGCCTGGGCAGCTGCAGGTCCTGCCCGGCAAAGGCCGGCGAGTTCCTGTTCGGGGGGGGGGGGCGGTTGAGCAAAGGAGAAAGGGGGTCTGAATGAGGGTTGATATTCAGGGTTCCGGTCCCCAAAGGGGCTGGGAAAGCCGCGTCTGTGAGCGCGGAAAGTTAGGAAATGAAATGCAGGAGATGAGGGGAGAATATATACGGAGAGGAGCATTTTGGGTGCCTCAAATGCTGAATGGGGCTTTGGGGTTATATCCACTTGCACGAAAGAGGCGGCCCCCGATAGCGCACTGGATGAGAGCTAAGGATGCACTTCCACGCACTTTGTAAGAAACCTGAGAAGACTTCGTTTTCTGCATGTAAAGTATTTCCCCGGCACTTTGACGATGGTAATATAGTTAAACTGATTAGTTCAGTGAGCATTTAAGATGACATAAGCAGGAAGAGTCACCAGCTACTCATACCATTTTTTCTGGAATATCTATGTAATCATTGCAGTTTGACTAAATTTTAGTGGGTGTACTATACCAAAAGCCAGGAAAATGAAACAAGTTCAAGATGGGTTTCACTCTGTTTCCATTTATATACAAATCTTTGAAATTTGATTTAGTGATCAAAAATCTAAATCCTTAAGTTTGAGTTGCCCCTTTGTCCATGTATTTGCTGACGAAGGAGGACTGGACTCTGAGCTGGTTTTCACTGTGGAGTGAGAGTGTCAAGAGCTAACCTGAGGAAGCCTCTCCATCCCTCTGGGCTTACAATTGCTGTTCCTCCTCTTTCCCTCTCGCCCTCTCCAAACTCATAGGCAGGTTTGAGCATCATCACCGTGTGTCTCCTCCAAGGCAAGGGTCGTTCTCGCTCCACCCCATTCAAATCTGTGTGTCACCGTTGCTCTTGATAGCTAAAGTGGTTATTCACTATTTCCGATCAGAAGCGTTTTTCTATGCTTTAGGTAGATTGTTCATTAAACTCAGATGTTTCTAGAACAAATGTTATACTTGCCTGGTATCAGCTTAGGAGTTCCCAGATGTGAAAAAACTTACTTTGTCCAAGATATTTTAATATATTTTCCCACACCTCCTATGGTCAGAATGAGTCATTTGTCAAGCCTGGTCCACTGAGGCTTATTAGAGAGCTAATGACCGTAGTTATATCAAGTGTGTGTTCCCTTTCAGCAGTATATAACAAGCTCTGTTGGAAGGAAGATTTAAAGAATAATGCAAGTTTTGAGACTTAATCTCATTAGGCAAGTTGTATAGATGTCTGGGATTGAGGAATAGCACATTTGTAAAGGCAGCTTTTTCAGTTTTAAATAAATAAATGTATTACTTAACTTGTTTTATAAAATTCTTAAGCATATTGTTCTTATAAAGACTATCATAAAGCTGCTGATAAAAATAATACACCACAACTTTCTTAGCTTTTTTTTTTTTTTTTTTTTTTTTTTTTTTTGCTTTTAGCCTAGAATTGGGTGCGTATCTCTTTTAGAAGACTTGCAAAATTACAACATCATTCTTAACTGGAAATGAGAGGAATGATAGTTTGAATTTTCTTATCTACTAAGTTTAAGGTCCCTTTTGATTAACTATTACTGAAATCACTTCAAAGATTTTTAAAGGGCACTTTCTAGTATATTAGTAATAAATGGCTAGTGTCAAACAACATGGATGTGGTAATATTTAAAAGGCCATGGCAGGATTCTCTTTTTTTCAATATGAATTTAAGAAGTGGGAGGGATACTGTTTGAGGCAGAGTAGCCAAGATGTCATTTGTTGCTTCCTGATTGCTGTTAACTGAAAGCACTAATAATCCTTAGGTGATGGAGTCCTGAGACCCCTAGGGAAGCATCTGTAGTGATCTGATATAGAACCATAGTTCCTGTACCCCACAGTGAGAAACCTTGCTTTTCCATTCCCTCAGCCTTAAATTAGACAGGCAAGAAATACTCACTTCTGCTCTAAAAGTGAGGAACTCCTAAAGTGCAGCAGGGAAACTCAGAACTGGCATCTGTAATGGAAATTATTACTTCCACTTGAGAGGTGCCTGGGCGATGCAGTCGGTTAACTGCCCAAGTCTTGGTTTTGGCGTGGGTTTGATCTCAGGGTCATGATCTCCGGGGTGAGATCTAGCCCTGTGAGGGGCTCCATGCTCAGCAGGGAGTCTGCTTGAGATTCTCTCCCCTTCTCCCTTTGTCCCTCCCCACCCCACCCCAACTCTGTCTCTCTCAAATAAATAAATCTTAAAAAAAAAAGAAATGATTACTTCCACTTGAAAAAGTACAAAGAGAAATGTCAGAGCCTAGGACCGAAAATAAATAAGCAAAATTATATCAATGAGTGCACATAAGTATTAAAGGGGGGGACTGGGGAGCCTGGGTGGCTCAGTCGTTAAGCATCTGCCTTCGGTTCAGGGCGTGATTCCCAACGTTCTGGGATCGAGCCCCGCATCAGGCTCTTCTGCTGGGAGCCTGCTTCTTCCTCTCCCACTCCCCCTGCTTGTGTTCCCTCTCTCGCTGGCTGTCTCTCTCTCCATCGAATAAATAAATAAAATCTTTAAAATAAATAAATAAATAGATTAAAAAATTAAGCAGGGGGACTGTATTGATAATAATTTCTCCAATTTCTTGATGGTGTTTCCTTCTCTCAGAAGTAATAGGTGGCCTTTTAACCCATGGTGTGGAGTTTCTATTTTCTTCTACGTACAATAGGAGGCCATTGAAGCATTTCTGGTGGGGAACAGTTTTACCAGGATCCTCTTGCTATTGTGTTGAAATAATTTTTTGAAAGATAAAAGGGAAAGAAAAGAGGTTATTAGGAAGCGACTATCCAAGCCTCATCTTTGACCAGAGTGATAGCAGTGGATATACCAAATCCTGGATATATTTGGAGGTAAAGGTGACAAGACTTCATGATATATGAGATGTGGTTGCTGACAGAAGGAAAGGAATCAAGGTTCATGCCTAGATATATAATCAGAGCAGCTGAAAGTGTGCGATTGTCACCAACTGGTATGGGAAGAATAAGGAAAAGCACTTAAGTTTTGAGCAGCCTATTAGATCTTCAGATGCAAGCATCACAAGAGTAGTTGGGTCAGAGCTCAGGGGAACAGTCAGAGTTGGAGGTAAAAATGTGTTAAGTCACTATTGTGTAAATGATATTTAGAACAATGGGGCTTTATGAAATGATTTAAGGAGAAAATGTATTTAAAGCATCAGACTGAGAAAAGAGCTCTAGAATGATCCAAAATATGGACACTGGAAAGAGTGGGAGCCAAAAAAGGAAACAGAAGGAGCAGTTAGTGAAATAGGAAGAAATCCAGAAGGGTGTAGTATCATGGAAGCCAGAAGTAGAAAGTATTTTTAAGAAGGAAGAAGTGAGGATCAGCTATGTTCAATGCTACAAGAGAGGTAAATTATATGAAGACACAGAATTACCTTGAAATTTTATTTGGCCTTGATAAGAGCTATTTCAGTTGAAATGGTGGTGATAAAAGATTGACCGATAAGGATTGAACAAAGACTGGTGACCTTGCGATTCCTTTCCATGGAATTTATCTTACAGATATATTTGCACTTAGGAAAGATCATTTATGTTCCAAGTTACTCCCTGCAGCTTTTTATACAGGTAAACAATTGAATGCAATAAGTACCTGTGAATAAAAAACAAGCCAAATAAACTATGTACATTCATTCAATGGAATACTATCGGGCTGTTAAAATTATTAAGGCAACTTTCTATGTACTATAGTGAAAAGATTTTCAAAATATATTAAAGAGAAAAAATTGCAATGCAGTGTGCATGGTATATTATCATTTATTAAAGAACAAAGAAAAATAAACCTATGTATGAAGTCATAGAAAAAAATGGATAATAGTGGTTGTCTACAGGGAGGAAAACTGAGCAGTAGGGTTCAATAATAGGAGGGAGATAAAGTTTTCTATATACTTTAATTTCTTTGAGTTATGTGCACAGTTATTCAAAATACTAAATAAAATTTTATACACAAATCTGAAAAAATTTTAATTTAAGATAATGAGGAAAAAGGAAAGAATGGGAGGTGAGGAAGTGAAAACTCTGTAAAAAATAGCTCTTTCAGGAAGAGAATTAAAAGTAGCTAGAGCAGGCCATTGAGATTTGTTTTTAAAATGGGAACATTAATGGAATTAGATCAATGAAACTGAACCAGCAGAAGAAAGAGTTGATTTTAGAAAAAGAGAGGCAACAATGGGAGCAAAGTCATTTAATAATTGGTAGGGGATAGCATTTCAGAACCTAGTGAGGGAGAGAACCAGCAACACTAGGAATAGGGACAGTGCATTTTCCTATAAAGCCCCAGACTTTGTATCAGTTCATTGGTCAGCCTCCTACATTCCTAGCTCTAAGCACTGCTGCGGACACTCGTCGAAGCTCTTCTAATTGATGCTACCGTAAAGTCTTAGTTCTAATGTCATTTGGACACAACCTCTAATCAAAGTTTTTCTTACCAGTGGTTGGCATTTTTCACCAGTGGTTGGCGTTCTTTCTAGTTCTCCAAAGCAGCCTCAGCACAGCTTGCCACCCTTCTCATAGCTCTGTCTCTGTCCCCGCCTCCTTTGTTCTCAGGATGATTCTTCTTTACTAGGAATTCAGACACTCCCAGGAATGAAGCTCCCTCCCCTCCTCCAACTCTTATATAATTGGCTGCTCAGCTACTCTCCTCTGCTCCAATCCTGTAGTCAAGCTGACCCCCCTCTGCTCTGGATCCTACAACTGCCCCATTCCAATCATCCGAACCTTGCTTCATTAATCATTTCTTTTATCACCTGCAACTTTAACTTCTTCTTTATGTAATGACTCCATTGATTAAGTTTATTAAGATCATATCACTCTCATCCTTAAAACAAGCAAATAGAAAAAAGACTGTCATGATCCTGAACAACCCTCTATCTAGTCTTATTCACTCCTTTTCTCAGCCAGCTTTTAGAAGAAAACTAATTTTTATTTCTTGCTATCGTCTCCCCCCCTCCTATTAACTCCTTTCCCACCATACCCTGACTTCCACCCCTACCACCCCATGAAGCTCCTGTGGCCACTGTCATCATATTTTTAAACCAGAGGCTACTGATCACTGAAACCCTAGCTTGCTAAGCTATGTAGGAGTAATTGACAAATTAACTATTAACTATCCATGCCTTCTCTTCCTTTAGACTCAAAGGTAACTTTCTTGCTCTTGAAGAAATTGACAGTTTCTCTTGATCCAGCTTGTCTTTGAATTTTACTTCTCCATTCATTTGGTGATCGTCTTCGCCTGTCTATCCTTATCTCTCTTCTCCACTCACTGCCATTTTTCTTATTCTCCTTTGGTCAAAGATCCCTTTGAGAATCTAAAAACAAAAAGAAACAAACAACTATGGTATTTCTTCCCAAAAAAAATAATTCACATAGATAGAAATATTAGCAGATAATTTTTTCAATGAGGAGACTCACTGAAGTGCATCCATGAGTATTAGGAATCCTTCCTACACCTTCTTATAAAATAATATCATTACCTACTGTGGTTTCAGTTACCTCCAAATGAGATGATGGGTCCTAGTTATTTCGAAAGTGAGGACTAACCTCAGTTTTAACATTGCCTATTAATGGTTCTCTTTCACTGTATCCAAGTCCCAACACATACTGTCTTCATAAGTTTTCCATACTTTTGTACTTCATTATTTCTTCTTTACATAATTTCTCTTTAATTTGAATCACATCTTAAAATATAAACAAATTATAATTTTCTTATCACTGCAGTTAGTGTAAAATCAATATTACTTCACAAATAATAGGCAATGATTAAAAAAGTAATACAACAACAAAAAAAGTAGTGATCTCATTAAATATCTATCAGGTATTTATTGCCAGCTAAAAGCCTTGAGCTTGAGGCCAACTTCCCCTCAGTTTATAAGGGAGATAGCAAAAGTTAAAAACAAATCTCCAACAAACAGCAACTCTCTCAAGGGCTTCATCCAAAGGGAAAGAACACTGAAAAGGGAATAAATTCCTCATTTTGTGATACAGTGTTATTTAATGCCATGACCTAGTGCAAGGGAAGTCATGTTGTATAGCCCTGTGGGACTTGGACTTGGGAAAATTTCCTTCTCTTCTGCATATCCAGCCCAAACTTCCTCATCAAGCTACATACCTGGAGATCACCATATGGACAGATGAATGACCTCTAGGTCCAGTCAACAGGCTCACTATTAAACTCATCTTTTTTCTCCCCTAAATGTGTAAGTCTCTTATATTCCATATCCCATCAGAGGAACTCCCAGATTCCTTTTGTAAAATTTTTCTGCATACCCAGCCAAACTCAATCAATCCGATGGGTCTCTTGAATCTACTTTCCTGATCATCCCCTAACTTACTTGAACTCAATATGCCTGGCCTGGACCTTTTTAAGTGCCTTTAACCTCAACTCCTTGGACTAAGCCTTGCCCCCATGAGTCATTTGTCCCATACTGTGACCAAATTAATTTTAGAGATTAGTTCTGTCCTATGCTTAAAATCCTTTGGTGGCTTCCCATTTCCTTCTGGGAGCCAGTCAAGTTATTTAGCTCACTCATCTAGCCTTTGTTTATCTGGATTTCTGCTCCATCTTCCTTCTCACCATTCCACCTTGCCCATGGGCCAGCCATGGTTCAAGTAGGGAACTTCTCACACTCATCTCACACATGCAGTTTTCCTCTCTGTTGTCACTTAGCTCTGGATGTCTTTCCTTCTACCTGAAAATTCTTGGTCATTTGCCAAAATTCAGATTTATTTGTTTTCCTTTTCCAGACCCTTCCTTTAGCGAGAAAACAACTCACTCATGATCCCTGGTTATGACCCTTTTGCAAACTTCTGTGCTGTTCTTACCAGGCTATTTGTATCTTATTTGTTTACATATGTCTTCTCTCCAAATAGACCAGTGAGTCCTTGGATGCCAGAATTGAGGCTTTTTCATCTCTGTTTCCCCTGACCGAATGAACCATAGTGTTTGGCATCAAGGGCATCAAAGGCAAACTTCTCTGACTCCCTTGTTGCTCACAGTGAAAACTCCTGTAAAGAAACCATGGCCTTGAACACTTCATAGATACCCTTGGGTGGGAGTGATTTTCAAAAAATCATTTCAAAAACGTCTCTTTCTCTATTCAGTGGTGTCTCTCTCTATGGCATTTCACTCTTTTGAACTATTTCACAAAATTAAAAGGCCAAAAAATTCAGAGAAGCTTCCTAACGTTATCTTCTATACCCACAATTTCCAAGACAGATGGCTGTTTTCTTATATAATGAAACCTCAAGGGAAAAATATTATATAACTTCACTCAATAACCCACTTTAATGTTCAACTACCTTTACTTTCTTACACAATATAAATTGACATTGCTGCGATCACTCTGTTTTTTTATGAAGTAGACCGTATGTGGTTACATTATATCAATTTCTCATCTATTTCAAAATAATGTCAATGAATATTGAACAAAACTATCTCAATTAAATCAGAAATTATTGATAGTCACTTGTCTTTTGCAAATGCCTGCCTCTTAGCTATTCAAGAGGTGTTTGGCTCCAGTTCAGCTTGCATCTTTCCTTTCTTTTCGTTATTTCTCCATCTTATGATTAGTATATATTATTGTAATTACACACTCATGGTGAGAACTGATGGGATAAAATCACCTTTGAGAGAGAGGTTTTATATAAGTAGAAACCAGTATATATACTAAAGCGGTCAAGGTTATGTGCAAATACTTAGCCATCAAAAGCCGTAATTTTAGAATTAGTTTTTTTAATCTTGCAACACATCACGTTTTGAGGTATTTGTCATATTTTTAAAAGTTTATAAAGTATGATTTTGTTTTCTGATTGCCATAGCAAACAAGATTCCTACCCACTGCATAAATAGCTAAAACAATTTCAGGAAAAGACTGACTGGGCTCATGCTTTCAAGTACAGGTGGTTTAGTTAGGTGGTACCAGTAATAATGAGTAGGTTAGTTGCGAATTTTCATAACTTCTTATTAAATAATGTTTGAAACAATGAGTTCCAGATCTGGAAAGTGGTCCTTTCAGCATTCTGTCCGCGTATTATCCAGTGCAGCCACTGCCACACAACACTAATAATTCAAGGCATCTTGTAGCTGTTCTTTGGCATCTTGGCAGCTGTGCTTGACAAGGCAAGGACCCTTCAATCTTCATAATTCTAGTTGAAGTAAAAGCAATGGAGCTCTCTATTCTTACCTTGCATAACTAAATCTAGACTGTGTGATTTTGACCCTTTCTGTTTTGAGAAAAATAGCTTGAATTTTAAGTGCTCGAAGAACCATTTTCTCTCAAAGTCAGCTGTGGATTTTTCTTTCCCCTCTTTCCTGATAAAGTTCAATTAGCCACCATTACTAGTCCTAAAACATATCAGAAGAGAGAAACTCATATTCTTCCCTTCAAAGGCATAATCCTGGAAAGGGCTTTCAAATGGATGGGTTAAAGTTACGACAAACTTCATTTTTGTCCTAAAGAAGGTTACCAAGATATAGCAAAAATCTATGCAAGTGTCCTTTCTGTGTGAATTCTCTCCACATACTCTGTCACTAAAAGCATTTGTGACCTTTCATTAAATATCATTGCTACATCAGGACCTAAGTGGGGAAAATCTGTCAAGATTGTTGCACTTTCTAAAAAGTATAGAAGTGTTTCTACCATTGTACAATTGTAGACAGAGCATAATTCTGCAGTGGCTAAAGAAGGTTACATTAAAACCAGTATCACATGTTGGAACATTAGATTTTTTTGAAAAACATCTCATTAAATGTAAGATACAAATATGTAGAATTCACAGTGAAACAGTAGGGCAGTGTTTTCTGAATGGATGAATGTATGATTGTCTATAGTATGCAAAAGTGGTGTTGGACTCACAAAATGAAAATGAAAAGTAGAAGAAATGCTCCTGCCCTGGATGCAAATTAATCAAGTAGAAGCAAATTGACAAAATTAGAACTATACATAATTCCATAAGTTCAATCAGAATGGTTTGAGAATGAACTATTTGATAGTTTTTATAGTTGCTTTCCAATGTATTATTATATTTTATCTTCACATCCGGTAGGAATGATTATCCCCATTTTATGGAAGAGGGATGTGATGCCCAGAGACTTAAATGGTTTGTCCTAAATGGTGGGACTGGCCTCGTGGTGGCGGGGGGTGGGAACCTGGGGCACAAATCCACTTTTCATCTTGGTCCATTCATCTCCCAGCTATAGAATATATTGCCCTTTGGCCCTAAAGTGTTTGAGAAAAAAACTATATCCTCCTCTGGTTTCTTTTTTAAAGTACATTTTATCATTTTCATTGCTAGGTTTAAAACAAAAATGAATTGCAAAATTTACACTTAAAACTGAAAAGTATTTTCTTTCATATTACTTTACAGATGCTTCCAATATACAAAATTGTGATTTTATTCTAATAACATTTTCCTCATTATTGAAAACATGAATATATAAAACTATTTAAAGAAAAAAAAGTAAAAGTCTCCATAATTCTATCACAACATTCTCACAAGAATTGGGTATTCTGTCTTAGTTTTTAACAAACTCTTGCTGAATTGATAGACAAAATTATATATCTCAACTCCTGTTAATATTGTAGTAAAGGAAAGAGATTAATGTTAAAAAAATTTTTAATGCTTTTAAAGATTTTGGATGAAAATGTTTTGACTAGTGGTGTTCTGTAAATGTTTATCAACCAACAGGGGGAAGGAGAGCAAGAGCCCAGATTTGTAGAGTTTGCCGACCTTCATAGTACAAACAATATAAATGCTCCTGAAATAATCAGTTCCAAACTACCAGCTCACGTGAAGTCACTGAACACAGTTCAGTGGGAAGAAATGTGCCCAATGACTTTTAGCCAGTGGAAGCCCACTCCAGCATACCTCTAGTATAATCTTCGTCACATTTTTTTTAAACGGTTCCCAGGCTTTATAAGCTCTAACTGGTAAAAATAAAGGATTTTTTTTACCTGGTGGTATGTACTTTCATATTTAAAGTAATGAGTAAGGCCGTGTGGTACAATTCAAAGTGATTGAGACTATTAGGATCAGAAACTGACGGACTTCAATCCCAGCATCATCACTTAGTGTGTGATTTTAGCAAAATTGCCCAATTTAGCTAAGCCTTGATTTATTCATCTGTAAAATTCTGAATAACAAAAGCTATTTCACAGGCATCTTTTGATGACTGAAAGGTACAATAAATAAGAATGTAGCTGATATATAAGTAGATAATAAATAATCTTTTTCTCCATCTTTTGTACTATTCATTTCCTTTTCTTGTCCTTACTCATTAGAAAGTAGAAAAGTGAGGTCAGAATTGATGCAATATAATTAGTAAAGAAATGGTCATGTCTCTAGTGTTGGCACACCTATGTAGAAACCTAAGAAATGGCTTTTAGGGGTCCCTGGGTGGTGCAGTCAGTTAAGTGTCCAACTCTTGATTTCTGCTCGGGTCATCATCTCAGGGTTGTGAGATTGAGCCCCATGTCAGGTTCTGAGCTCAGTGGGGAGTCTGCTTGAGACGCTTTCTCCCGTCCCTCCTCTCTTCTCCCTGCCCCGCCCATGTGAGTTCTCTTTCTTTCAGATAAATAAATAAGTCTTTTTAAAACTGGTTTTATATTGGAGGGAGAATTCCTGAGAAATGCAGACACCACAAGAAGAATTCAAGAAGAATCACCTACATTTGTTTTTTTCCATCTTTTTTTTTAAAGATTTTATTTATTTATTTGACTGAGAGAGACAGCCAGCGAGAGAGGGAACACAAGCAGGGGGAGTGGGAGAGGAAGAAGCAGGCTCCCAGCAGAAGAGCCTGATGTGGGGCTCGATCCCAGGACTCTGGGATCACGCCCTGAGCTGAATGCAGATGCTTAACGACTGAGCCACCCAGACGCTCCTGTTTTTTTCCATCTTTGAAGTGTCAAAATAAAATAAGAACAAAACTTTGAAGAAGCTAGGGGGAAATGGCACTGGGATAATCTTTATGACTCGATGTCATTGCTCATCAAAGCCTCTGTGGTGAAGGGAAAGAAAAACAAAGAATGTAGAAAGGGTATTGAGTGGATCAACCTATGTATGGTATTTGCCACAAAAATACAATTCTGCAAAAAGTAGAAAATATATGCCATGGGAATGCATGGAAGAAAATAACTTCTGGCTATAATAAACAGGAAAGACTTAAAAGCCTGATATTTAAAATGATATTTGCAGGATTTTGATGAATAGAAATTGTTGGATTTGGGGCATTTTCAGTGAATCAAACAAAAAGAATGAATTAACACAGAAATATACAAGATTTTTTTAATGAAAAAGTGAATAAGCTTATGTATTTCAAATGCAAACCAGACCCAGGGTAGGATCAGGAGATATACTACAGAAGTAACTTGGTACCTAATCAACAAATAAGCCTACGTGAGATTTTCTATTTTGTATATAATTAACATCTTTGAAGATGCATACACTATATTAGCTGCTTTATATGTGTTTTTATTTAAACCCCAAATCAATACTAAAAAGAAAACATAATCTCATTTTATGGAAAAGGAACCTACTGTCTATTATATGTGGATGATCTAGGGTTATGCAACTTAACAACAGAGAGACATTTGAAAGGTTTCGACCAGGGAAGTAACATGATGGGGGTGCAAATTCCTAGCTATCTGATGTGTGCTAATTAAAATTCTTAATTTACTCTACACCAAATGTAAAATTAGAAGCTATTGATTACTAAGGCAGGGAGGCGTCATCCTTCATGTAGCAGATGATGATGTCTTAGTAGATTTACTTATGAAAGCAAGAGTGACCGCCCTAGCATTTCACTTCCTCCCTCTTAACAACATATCATTGAAGGTGCTTCTGCCCTTTCTGGAATATAAAACCAAAATTATCTAGGTAATTATCTCAGGATTATTATCCAAGTTTTCACTGAGGGATAAGTTAGCCCATCTACTCTCCTTCAGTGATCAGTTTGGATTAATTTTTCAGTTTCATTTGCAGAGAACCACGCCTTAAGGAAATTTAAAATACGACAAGAGAATGTGATTAAGCAAAGGACATGTACAAATATATGATTCGAGTTAAGAGGAAGGACTTAGTTGAGTGGCTAGGGAGATATTCTCTTGTAATTGTTCTTACTGAAATCCCCAGTGACCTCCAAACTGATAAATTCAGAAAACAATCTTCAACTTTCATCCTGTCCTATCACTTGGCAGTATTTGCTATAATTTACAAAAGTTACTTCTCTTTTTTAAAAAAACCACTTATTGGGGTATAATTGGCATATAAAAAGCAGTAAATACTTAAAGTATGTATACAACTTGATGTGTTTGAAGTTAAGTACACATCTGTGAAACCATCACCACAATCTGTGTCATAAACATATCCATCAATTCCAAAAGTTTTATCTTGCTCTCTTTATTATTTTTTGGTAATAAGGACACATAACATAAGATCTACCTTCATAGCAAATTTTGAAGTATACAGTACAGTATTAATAATATAGGTGCTATGCTGTTCAGTACATCTCTAGGACGTATTCATCTTCCATAACTGAAACTTGGTAGCTTTTAACTAATGCCTCCCCATTTACTCCTCCCCCCTAGGCCCTGGCAATCACCATTCTACTCTCTGCTTTTATGAGTTTGATTGTTTTAGATTCTCCATATAAAAAGGATCATGTAATAGTTGTCCTTTAGTGACTGGCTTTTTTCCGTTAAAATAATGTCCTACAGGTCTATTCATGTTGTTGTGAATGGCAGGATTTCCTTCTTTTTAAGGCTGAATAATATCCATTGTGTGTGTATGTATAAATGTATATATATATTATATATAATATATAATATATAAATGTGTATATATATGTATACATATACACATTTATACATCCAAAGGAATTAAAGAAAATAAAGGAATTAAAGTATTATTCACAAAACCAAGATCAAGAAACAACCCAGGGGCGCCTGGGTGGCTCAGTCGTTAAAATAAATAAAAATCTTAAAAAAAAAAAAAGAAAAAGCAACAACGCAATGTCCATCAACAGAGGAATGAATAAAGAACATGATTATATATATAATATATATATATAATATATATAAATTGCTTTGGCTATATAGGACCTTTTGTGGTTCCATATGAATTTTTAGGATTGTTTTTCCTATTTCTCTGAAAAATGACATTGGAATTTTGATAAGGATTGCACTGAATCTGTAGATTGCTTTGGGTGGTATGGACATTTTAATAATATTAACTCTTCCAGTGCATGAACACAGAATGTCTTTGCAGTTATTTGTGTCTGCTTTTTCTTTAATCAGTATTTTATAGTTTTCAGTGTATGTGTCCTCTACCTCCTTGGTTACGTTTTTTTTCTTTCTTTCTTTCTTTCTTTCTTTCTTTCTTTCTTTCTTTCTTTCTTCTTTCTTTTTCTTTCTTTCTTTCTTTCTTTCTTTCTTTCTTCTTTCTTTTTCTTTCTTTCTTTCTTTCTTTCTTTCTTTCTTTCCTTTCTTTCTTCTCTTTCTTTCTTTCTTTCTTTCTTCTTTCTTTTTCTTTCTTTCTTTCTTTCTTTCTTTCTTTCTTTCTTTCTTTCTTTCCTTTCTTTCTTCTCTTTCTTTCTTTCTTTCTTCTTTCTTTTTCTTTCTTTCTTTCTTTCTTCTTTCTCTTTCTTTCTTTCTTTCTTTCTTCCTTTCTTTCCTTCTTTCTTTCTTTCTTTCTTTCTTTCTTTCTTTCTTTCTTTCTTTCTTTCTTTCTTTCAAGATTTATCCATTTATTTGAGGGAGAGAAAGAGAAAGAGAGCCTGAGTGGAGGGAGGGGCAGAGGGAGAGAGAATCCTCAAGCAGACTCCCCACTGAGCTCAGAGCCTGATGTGGGGCTCAGTCCCATGACCCTGAGATCATGGCCTGAGCCGAAATCAAGAGCCAGCCACTTAACTAAGACACCGAGGCATCCCTAGTTAAGCTGATTTTTTAATATTTTGTTCTTTTTGATTCTGTTGTCAATCAGATTGTTTTTGTAATTTCCTTTTCAGATAGCACATTGTTGGTTTATAGAAACATGTAATTTTTATATACTGATTTTGTATCCTGCACTCTGCTGAATTCATTTTTTAGTTCTAATCAAATCATCAATAAAAAAGCATCCTTGATAGTGATAGTGACTTTCTGAATGGTTATAAATAGGATTGGAAGTAATAAAAAACCTGATGCCCAATAAGAGGAGTCAGACAGTGGTCCTTATCATCCGTCCCCATTACAAAATTTCTACACAGAATAGTGTGCATTTTAGCTAGCAAAACATCCTTTCCAAGTCCTTGAAACTATGCTAGTTGGAAGCGCTACACTTGTCGAACTGCTGAGAGCTCCAGCTTTTTATTATCGTTCTGTTCTGTGTGAACTAAGCAATGCTTTTGGCATCCTGCAAACTGTTAAATTTTACAAATGAGCTGCACAGCTGGAATGTGACTTGACCTCTGCTTCTGGCGATCTTTCAGATCCCTTCACTCCAAGTGGCATAAAGGAAGTTTTAATCTAAAAAGTTAAAGAAGACAAAGGGTAAGATTACTAAGGTGTTTCAAAATACATGTCAAATTTGTCACCATTCATTGCTTTAGCAGATGCCGTGTCAGTACTACTGCTCATGTCGCTGATGGAGCCATGCTATATAAAGCACAGCGCTGTCAAAGCCAAGAGAGCTAATAGAAGGATATTCTTTGTCAGACATGGAATTGACAAGTACATGTTCTGTGGGAACTGTCTGATAACCTTCAGAATGGCACTCTGCTTTTACAGGATCCTGGAGAGACACCATTATCAGGAAGGAAAACAAGAGTTCTTGTGATTTATTTTTGGTTGCTTTAAAGAATTATACAAATGCGGGGCACCTGGGTGGCTCAGTGGGTGAAGCATCTGCCTTTGGCTCAGGTCATGATCCCAGGGTCCTGGGATTGAGTCCCACATCAGGCTCCCTGCTCATCGGGAAAGCTGCTTCTCCCTCCCCACTCCACCACCCTGCTTGTGCTCTCTCTCTCTCTCTCAAATAAATAAGTAAAATTTAAAAAAAAGAATTATACAAATGCTGTGTAACTCTGGGAATTCTGCACATATTTATTCGCTTCATGTTTGAAGAGCTCTCAAACGAGAGCCTTTCGCTTACATGTAAAGCAACCCTCTGAGTGAATTAGAGAAACTGTCAAGTGCTGTATTAGATACATGCATATGTAAGACACACATCTTCAGGTTTTTTCCCAAGTATTGACTGTACTGATACCAACTGACACAGAGTTCAGAGAGTTTGTGATAGGAACTTTAAAAATAATCCATGTACAGGGGTGCCTGGGTGGCACAGCGGTTAAGCATCTGTCTTTGGCTCAGGGCGTGATCCCGGCGTTATGGGATCGAGCCCCACATCAGGCTCTTCTGCTATGAGCCTGCTTCTTCCTCTCCCACTCCCTGCTTGTGTTCCCTCTCTCGCTGGCTGTCTCTATCTCTGTCAAATAAATAAATAAAATCTTTAAAAAAAAATAATCCATGTACAAGGCAATGGAACTGATGGCAGGGTGACAGTGAGAAGTCCAACCCACCATTTAGCATAGCGAGGTTGCATATTTCCTGTTTGTCAAAGGAAAATCTGGATGATTCTGTATTTGAGACATCCTGCCAGTACCACACCATGAAGGCTGCTCACAGAGTAAGGCAACTCCAGAAGTAAAAGGATCTATGGAGCAGGAGGAATGTGGAAGATGACAGCATAGACCTAAATGTCATCCCAGACCTCCACTTGATCCACAGGAGACTTGCAACCCTACCCCGCCAAAGAGTGGGCCTTCAGTCTCCTCCACTGCCACGCCTCCTTCAGCCCCCTCTTCCCTCCCTTCCTATCCCTTCCTCTCTCTCATTATGCTTTCCCCTGTTTGTGTATCCCACAGACATACCGTTGAGTCTATAGGCTAAACCAATATGCAACTAGTAAACAAATCTAGAGCAAGATATTTAAGGAAGCATTTACTCTCAGGGCTCTGTCTGTACCGCCTTCAGTTTTGCTCACTAGGAACCTTACTTGTTTCATCTCAGTTGCACATGTGAGGGAAGGGTATAATAGGGCGTCTTAGTTCAAAATGCTATAACAAAGTACCATAGACTGAGTGGCTTACAAACAACAGAAATTTATTTCTCATAGTTCTGGAGGCTGGGAAGTCTCAGATCAAAGTGTTCACAGATTCGGTGTCCAGAGAGCTTGTTTCCTGGTTTATAGATGGCTGTCTTCTCCCTTTCTAATCCTCCCAGGGTCTGGGGTCTCTTTTTTTAAGGGCACTAATCCCATTCATAAGTGTTCATGACCTAATCACTTCCCAAAGGCCCCACCTCCTAATACCATTATATTGGGGATCAGATTTCAACATAACAAATTTGGGGGAGACAGAAACATTCAGTCTGTAGCGTGGGGTATCTTTGGGCTCTTCTCTGTATGCACTGCAGGAATTTGACTATCTTTCCCAACTTACCGAAACTTACAGAACCTTATCGTTAGATTTATATACTTACATATTGGTTCTTGTTGCCTTCTGGCTTCAGCTTTAGTCTAAAGCTCTAGGGAACAAGAAAAATATCCTTTAACTTCTTATTACCTATAGAACAGCAAAGAGAGTTTATGTCAAGTTTTTCACTGTTATAAACAGTTCAATGAATTGTCTCATATGCATACAATTTTACTTCATTTAAATTATTTCTTCATGATAAATATCCAGCCGTAGGATTACTAGTCAAATGATATGAACGTTATTGGGACCTGTTGCCGATTGCCAAGGTTCCTTTGAAAAGAATTTTACCAATTGTCACTATAAATTTATTCGGTTGTATTCATTTCTCCATAACCTGATACACATATCAGTATTTTAATTGCTAATCCAATTGGCAGAAGATGATAAGATTTTATTCTCAACTCTTGAATATTTTTATATATTTATGTCAATTGGTTTATCTTTGGCTTATGTTTATAGGGCAGTTTTATTTTTCATCTGGTCTGTGAGTTTGGCTCTTTTGAATTCATAGAACAATACTAGAATTTTAGTAAATTGCCTCATTAACTAGACTCCTCTTTATTATTTTTTCTCTTCTTTTTTCCTTTGACATCACCATTATAGTGCTTTTCCTTTTCAAACTATCTTCTGGTTTTGGGTTTTTTTTCCCTGTTCATGCTGGGTATGGTGAATTGTAGAAAGAAAGAAAACTGGAAGATTAAATAATTTATTATTTATTAATAAAAAACTTTATTATTAATTAGTATCTCCATCACACCAACATACATGATGATAAAGTTTTAATATTTGTAATAAGATAATAAAAGAACATTAGCTATATGAAGTAAAATATTTTTCTATTTTATAAATTCCCTAAAATGAGATTTAGTATTAATTAGTATTTCAACCAAATCTGTGCTTAATATTGACAAACTACAGACTTTAGTAAAATTAGGAAAAATTTAATATTAAATGTGAAAAATTAATTCAAATTTATTGCACCTCTTAATTCTAATTTTTAACTTTGATATTCTGCTTTTTTGCATTTCTGTGTGGATATTTTTATTTCTTTTTGAGCAGTAGAAATACTTCAACCCAACTTTGGGAAGTAATAATATTGAGCAAGTCTAAATCTTAGAATCTGAAAGACAAAAGTGAAAGAAGTAGACACGAATAGATATTTCAATAACATTAGTTTCCTAGAATTATGAACCATTTTACCATGATTTATACTTATATTCAGAGAATGGGATGTATTGCTTACTGCCATCTCCAAGATGTTGAGAAATATGCAATAAGATGGTCCCATACCATCAAAGATACAATTAGATATTTGGAAATATAGTAATATGTTGTTTTAGAATAATTACTTAGTAGCACTTCATAAAAAGTTGGATCATATTTTTACATTCTTTGAATTTAAGAGACAAATTTTAAATCATAAATTTGAGAGTTGATACGGATACACTTGTTTAAAATCAACCTCATAAATGTGTTATTTTTTTTTGTTACTATTAATGTTACTAGTTTCTATCTGAAAGGCAAAGGAATAAACCCAAAATAAAGTGGCTGAGATTTACAAATTTGACCAGCAGTATTTATAACCCTATTTATATTTTGTAAGTTTTGCATAACATTTGAATACTAACTCAAATAAATCAAATTTTAAGTTTATCTTGAATCACACTAAATATGACCCAATCAAAAGTTAGTGTAAAGACTCTGGAACATGTCAAATAAAACAATTTTTTTAATTGAAGTTTACTCCATTGATTTCCTGACTGATTAAGACAAGCAGAAATAGGATTGCCAGTTTTAAAACAAAGACTTAAAATAAGCTACATTTATACAATCCTTATATTTTCCAAATTACTTCCAAGTACATTATCTTCTTTGATTTTCTTATCAATTCTATGAATTACAAAAGACCAAAATTATAGGTTTCTTTTTTTTTTCCATTAGAAACTGACCCCAGCTGACATAGCCAGCAATCTTATGGTATTCTACCCTTAATCTCACAAAGCATGGAATGTAGTGTGCTACTAGCTTATTCTATATTAAATGTTAACAATTTGATGTCCCACAGCTGCTAGAAAAGAGCCTCCCATAATCCCTTAAATCTCAAAATATTTGTGATTGCCTTTCCATTATTGATAACACTAGTTCTGCTCCCCTGTGTAGAATAAGTAGTATCTTTTTTTTTTTTTTTTTTTTTTGAGAGAGAGAGAGCGTGTGTGAGTGCGAGGGCACCAGCCAAGGGGAGAAGCAGAGAAAGAAGCACACTCCCCGCTGAGCAGGGAGCCCAATGCAGGGCTCAATCCCAGGACCCTGGGATCATGACCTGAGCCAAAGGCAGACGCTTAACCCACTGAGCCACATAGGTGCCCTGAATAAATCGTTTCATAAGGAGCAGGGCAATGAACCCATTCTCCCAAGTGTCATAATTAAATTTGCTCTCAGTTCTCTAATTGATTGTCTAATCCTATGTCTGGTAGATGTTGATAAATGTTAATTACAAAAAGAATAGCCAAATATCTTATTTAATATGCATTGTAGAACACAGCTATTATAGTTTATAATCACACACACACACACACACACACACACACACACACACACGGAGGTCTTTTTCTCTTCTTTGACTTCTAAACCTGAGGTTTCACTTTTAAAAGTGGCTGTTGGTGCTGATGGAAGAGCAGGGGCTACAGCTGCATCAAGACATCAGAGCCAGGGTGTAGATGGCAGAGAAAGTTTTTAAGAGAATCAAAAAGAAATACTTCGCATCATTTTTTTTTATTTAAGGAGGAGCTAAGACGAGAGGGTGAGATTAATGCAGACTGTGAGCTTCTAGCTGACTTCTCACAAGAGCAGGAACATGAGGAGGCAGCGTGGTGATAAAAACCAATAATTCAATCTATCACAATATGGTGAGCATTCTCAGATTTAAATGATGAAGAAAAATAAGTTGTGAATTAGGGAGAATATGATAAAAACAATGTGATAAATCAAGGAACTAAAGCAGATGGGACACTGGGGGGATGAAAATCATGAGTACTGTTTCCAGGAAAGACCACCACCATTGGCTAATCAGTTCACTTATGGCCGGTAGGGTTTAAAGATGCAAGGAGGATAGACCCGAGACCCTGCTGGAAGAAGATAGGGTAGAAACTTAGAAATGTTGCTAAGAGAACAGTTGAGTGAGTGAACATGGATCAAAGGAAAAGTGAATTAAAAGAAATGCTTCTAGAAAATGAAAAATAGATGTAAAATACTGTATCAGAAAGAAAACCTTCAGAATTTCAGATTTAGCAAAGAATTTTAATCGTCATCATCATCACTTGGAAAATCCAAATTTTCATTTTATTATTTGGAGGGATGATAGTTATCTCTAATAGAATGACAAATCGCTTTTAGCTCTTCTCTCCCCATGTTTCTGCGACTGTTAGACGTAATGGTCAAAGTAAAGTATTTTACTCCGAGCTCCTGCTTAGCTTGCTCAGGCTGCTTACTGCCGAGTGTGAAGGGACCATTCATACCTTACCCATGCAATACACAGTCCGCCAACCCATATACCTGCCTCTCTGATTCTAAGTATAAATAAGAGATCAAATCACATAACAAATGGTGTGATCTTGGGAAGAGCAATGGATTAAGAGTCATAAGATCCTCATTCAGGTCATATACACCTAGCTGGATGACATCATTCAAATCAGTCAGCCTCTCTGAATCCCATTGTGCTTATTAGCAAAATGATGATAATAATATTTACCTTCCAAACCTTACACAGTTGTCTGAGCTAATCAAAGAATGTTTCATAAAATTTCAAGTTTTGTAGAAATGCATATTATTTATAGAAATGCAGGATATTAATGCAACCATAAGATGGATTCTGTTGCCATGTATATGGATTTTAATAGTTTTTTTAAGAGACAGTCTGGCATACTATATCATGTAAGATACAATTCCAAGCTAGAAGTATTTGTTTAATAATTAAACTTTTTTTTGTTGTTAAATGGATAGCCAAAATGTTACCGTCTATGAAAAATACTTTTCTAAATTTATCCTAATTTATAATTCTATATATTACATTTTAAAATCCCAGTGGTCTCCAATCTCCTTAATATTCTTTTTAAAAGGTTTTTATTTTCCCAATGCGTTGATTCTCAGTTATGATAGAGAATATCAACAATTTATAAGCTGTAGTGGGTTGCCAGTTTGAGTTACAGAGAAGTAGTGTAGAAAGCAGAGGTATTCTGTTTCAAGAGCTCTTGCTCATGCAGTCTACTTTGCAATTCATTGTCCTCTTCAGGACCTCGAGATGTAGGAATGCTCTAGGAGTCCCAGACCTCTTCCCTTCTTTATCCACATCCATATTGTCTCAACTGTTCCCAAGGCTTAAAAAAATTTACACAGGCAGAAGTTTTCCAGATTTAGAGGCCCAGTCCTGAATTTCCCATGACCTCTAGACTTAGACACCAAATCGATCTGCACCATCTTTGTACATTCAGTCTACATCTCCAGATCAACTTCTCAGTGTTCTATCTAAAATTGTTTCTCCCCAGTTTTTCCCTATTTTTCCTATAGTGCCACTAAATCCTTGGTTGCTTAAGTCAAAAATATGGTGTCACTCATAACTCCTTCCTTTCCCTCTCATCCTCATCCAATCCATCAACAAGTCCTACTGATTCCACTGTAATCTATATCCTTTATCATGCCCTATAAAATGCTATATGATGAGATCCCTGGCCACTATTTTAAGCTCATCTATGTAAAACAGGCCTTTTTACTTGTTGCTTTCATAGCACAAAGCCCTCTTGAAAATTATATTTCTATTTTTGTGGGGTTTTTTTTAAATTGTCTCTCTCCCCTATTAGGAAAGGACTTGTCCAGTTTTATTCTCAGGTCCATACCTACAATGCTTCTTGGCACAATAATACTTGTGAATGAATGAATTCACAGCCATTGTATGAATCCATCCATGGAAACAGGCTTGGAATCCACAGGAATCAGATTAATAGCTGCACGTGATCATCAGTGTGCTAGGTGAGCTTCCATCAATGCATTCTTTGTTTATGAAGTACATTCTTGGCATTCCTTTTGAATACAGAGAACCAAAAATATCACATTGATTCAAAGATATAATTCTACCTATTTTCAACTCAGGGTAATTCTATAAGAATGGAAGCTCTCAAAAACTAAGAAAGGGAAAGTCATTTTTTTTTTCGTTTGAATTATTCATCTCTCCAACTTTCACCCTACCTCCTGAACGTTTCTACTTAGGATCACACTTCGTCTTTTCCCTCATAGTCGAAAATGGTGTTTAGACTTAGTGATAGTGATCATCAGAAGTAATATCATGCCAGGGGTGCCTGGGTGGCACAGCGGTTAAGCGTCTGCCTTTGGCTCAGGGCGTGATCCCGGCGTTATGGGATCTAGCCCCACATCAGGCTCCTCTGCTATGAGCCTGCTTTTTCCTCTCCCACTCCCCCTGCTTGTGTTCCCTCTCTGGCTGGCTGTTTCTCTCTCTGTCAAATAAATAAATAAAATCTTAAAAAAAAAAAGAAGTAATATCATGCCAAATCCTTTCAAATTGTGCGGTAGCTAAAGCACATAAAAATACGTCATGGTGGGGAAAAAAATGTTCATGGTGGTAAATCTGTTTTCCTACTCTTCAAATCTCTTATTTGCCCTAACAGCTTTGCAGACCATAGCCACCATACGTTAACTCTGCAGAGTGTATCTACATATCTCTTACCAGAAAAGTAGTGTCTACTTCAGATCTTTAAGTTGTATTTGAAATATTTAAATGATCCCAAATAATAAGTTGTCTGAACCTGATTGATAATGAGTTTAATAATGTACTATGGTGTTCATTTGCTTGGGCTTGCAATAATTAATGACCAGTAAATGTATGAAATGTGGTATGGTAAAATCTCTGGCTCTTCTCTCCTGAATTTATTTGAATAATTACTGAAGTATGTCTCATTGTTTTCAGGTCAAATTTAATCTCCTAATCATGGAGCTTGTACCTCCTCCCATATTCTATATGTTGGTTAATGGTACCTTTTTTTTATCCAGTTTCTCAAGCCAGAAGATTCATTTCTTAATGGCCAGCTTTCCTTCATTTCCTATATCTATTGGGTCACCATATCCTCTCAGTTCTGCTTACAAAATATCTCTGGCATCTATTCCCTTTTCTCCAGCACTGTGACTTCTTTGAAAGATTGACCCATTCGTGCCTCACAGAGGTGTATTGACCTGGGTTCTGCCTGCACCACACCTTCCCTATAAAACCAGAGAGAGGTCAGCTCAGATCATGTCCCTGAGAGGCAGTAAGGTTTGGGAATGGTGGGTTGGAGAGATGCTACCTAGAGATAGAAGATCCTACGAAAAGAGTGTAAGTGATGATACCAGACAGGCAGGGTTTCAGATCCTGTCTCTACCTCTACCAGTGGTATCATCTCGGGCAAGTGCCTCTCTGGAATGTAACTTAACCGTATTTGACTTTGAGATAATAATTCACACATGGGGTTATTGTGAAAACCACATAAGACCATGTTACTAAAAAGTATTTCCTGACATGTGTTGGATGCTCACCAGACGTTAGTTCTCTTGCATTCTCCTACCATTCTCGGCACCATTATCTGTTACCCAGAACACACTTGCAGGAACTCTGTGTGCTTTCCTAGGCCTCTTGTACTGATCTCTTTGGAGTAGTAAGGATTTCCTTTTTTCTCTATACCAGGATAAAGGAACTTGAATAAGACCCTATTCTGTCTCAGGGAACCTGTTTCTTTTTATGCTTCTGCAGATCTTCATTCTAGAAAAGCTGGAACCTATTTCCCTTCATGCTGTTTTCTTGCTTTGATGTACATCAATGACCCTCTCTAGGTGAGAAACAAAAATACAGATTTTTTTTTTAGCTTTCTCTCCCCTACCCTTGCATATTTTTCCAAACTGAGTTCTGACACTCGTTCTTTTCAGCAGCTTGGCTTTCTCATAAAGTTCATCTTTGTTCACTCCTTTGTACCCACATGACCGGTCTCTTCAATTAGAATGCCTCTCACCACTTGCTGCTTATAAGTCCAGTGAATGCATGATATTTTCAGATCAAGTCCTTTATAAAGCTTTGTCAGCCTTGGCCTCATCTCAGTCCATTTTTCTCAGCTTAGTATTTCCCTTGCACTTGGATATGTCTCTATAAGCACGTATCTTGTCATATTGGTACTGTTTATGTGATACTTGTCTTACCCATATCAGATCAATTCCTTGAATGGATGACCGTACCACAGCCCCTACAATATGCTTGAAGGTCCATAAATAATGAATGGCTAATGGAAGGTGTTATTATCATTATTTCTATTGCCCTATTTAAAAATTTATTTCCAAGATTTTGTCAAACTATACACCATTTTGTACTCTATATCAGAAACAAATATGATTTTTATGTAGAGCAGTTTTCATGTAATTCTGAACATTAAGATTTAAAGGCCCGGGGCGCCTGGGTGGCACAGCGGTTCAGTGTCTGCCTTCGGCTCAGGGCATGATCCCGGCGTTGTGGGATCGAGCCCCACATCAGGCTTCTCTGTGATGAGCCTGCTTCTTCCTCTCCCACTCCCCCTGCTTGTGTTCCCTCTCTCCCTGGCTGTCTCTATCTCTGTCGAATAAATAAATAAAATCTTAAAAAAAAAAAGATTTAAAGGCCTAAGCAAATAGTCTAGTATGTGTGCTTTTCTCATTTGCGTGAAAATAATGTTCTGCAATTGAGATTTTAAGTTCAGAAATTTCAAAGCCCTGTTTTAAAAAAACTGAGTCCTTAATAAAAATTATTCATATTTTAGCCAGTTTATTTAAATAAATTGGAAATCAATAGAGTGTAATTTCATCAACCTTCAAAATAAGCACTCACTTTTATTCCCAAATTTCTTTCATATTAGAAATTGGTGCCAAAAATAGATCTGCCTTGCTAGCCTCGAGAGAAACTCCTTTCTTGGAAAAGGATGAGGCGATATGGGAATAACCGATATCCAGCTGGTGTTCCACATTTAGCCTCAATACAGCCAGCCCCAAAGCGACCACACACATCCACAATCTATAACTTTCTCTCCTAAGATAACTTAATGAACTTCTATGGTTCCTTGCCCTGGGTCTTCATCACTAAGGGAAAGGTCAGAGAGAGCAGAGCGTTTGAACATCTAGCCAGCAAGCCTACTGTATAGTGGATGTAGACCAGGAGCCTTCAAGATTTCTATAGTTTTATCTGGGGATGGGGTGGGTAATTGTACAGTCTCTTCCCATATATGTGATGTGTTTATATTATTTACATTATCTGGAGATCTTTTTATAAATTTTGTCCCATCTCCTAAGAAATCTGGTAGGTTATCTATGTCTTTACATTCTTTGGTTTGTGCATGAGAATTTTCAAGAACCCACTTTGTAAAAGAGCTGACAAAGTAGGGAACTTCTACTTCCTGGCAGAACATGAGTTGAGCGTGTCATTCAAGTTTGATTAGCTAAACATTAAAAAATATTAGTCCCATGCCTGGGGAAAGATAAGAATATCTTTAGCCCCTTCTCATTACTTTAAAAGGAATTTTCCAACAAATCCAGTTTAAGTATAAATACAGCTCTTTTTTTAAAAAAAAGATTTTATTTATTTATTTTTTTTATTTATTTTTATTTATTTATTTATTTATTTGAGAGAAAGAGAGAGAGCAGGATCAAAGGGGAGGAGCAGAGGCAGCAGGAGAAGCAGACTTGCTGCAGAGCAGGGAGCCTGACTCGGAGTTCAATCCCAGGACCCCGGGACCATGACCCAAGCCCAAGGCAGACACTTAACCTACTGAGCCACCCAGGCATCCCATAACTACAATTCTTAATTGTCTATAACAATGGAGAATGGAAAATTGAAACCTATAGTAATCCAAAATTTTATTTTAAAGAGTTCATTAAACCTTTGTTCCCAGTGAGCTTCTTAACATTGGTCAGAGTTGAGAATTAATTAGTGTGAATTCTATCTTTCTGTATTTGACACCTCACCCATGGAGGATGGGCTGATCAGTAGTAAATTAGGCACTCAGGAGAGGGTAGCCAGAAAACATTGAAATCAGAAACCAAAGGACTTAAATCAACCACAAAATTCACATCTAGCCCTTGAAAATTTAAAATAAATCTTCGTTTTGCTTTTATTATAGCAATGGACATTCTGAGAACTAAATGCAAAACATTTTGAGTTTGTGGATTTTCTAGAAAAGATTCTCTCTTATCATTTGAAAGTATAGATTAGTATCTTTGATTCAACTTTCTGAGTCAAACAGTGAAATAACTATTTCCTACTGTCTCAAGTCCATTCCTTCTTGAGAAAGTTTACTTTCTCTGTTTTCCTTCTGGATTTTTCAAGTGAATTTCATCAACAGAAAACCATTTCGAAGGTAGACAAGTAATAGTTTTTATTTGTGGTACAAAGTCAGCATGCAAAAAAGTAAATAAATAACAAGTCAGTAAGATCTGTCCAGACGGTATCTTTGGTTCGGCCCCTCCCTTTGAAAAGGCTCACTGCCTGGCCAGCCCCCACCGCCCAGCAAACAAAGCAGCAACCACAGAGAGCTTCCTCCTTACACTCACCAACACTTCCTACTGCCTGTCGCACGGTTTTGTCTCCAAACTCTGACAGTTTGATTGGGTGATTTCATGAGAATTGGGCACTAATTTCTGAAGGGATATGCATGTTCACTTACTATCATTTGAGGCTAAGTCATATTCTGTAGTTTTATGTAACATGCAGAATCTGAAACCCAGCACTGAAATTTTCAAATGAAGCATAAGTGGCATGTTGGATGTGCCTAAAGCAATAGCCATCTTCCTTAATAAACTCAAATCCAAAGCCTCCAAAGTTGGCAAAGAGAGAGAGAGGAATCCCGCGCTCAGGAGAAGGCATGCAGAGCCATACCCTTCACAGTCATGCTCCTGGGACTTCCCATTTCTTTAGCTCTCTCGATTCCATTTCCACATCCACACTGGCTTGAGTGGAAATGAGAAGTTTCAAACACTTGCCTTCCATTCTCCAAACATGTAACTACTACTGTGTGGTGCTCCAAGGAAACCAGCCACTCTTGTAAGATGCACCATTATTCTCACAGAGAAAATACTCAAGCCCTCCTTTGGAAAGAGAATCGTTTCCTTAAATTGTGAAAATAGTGATGGAGACTGTACTTTTTAATCAGAGGTGTATGCAATTTGTAAATACTTTGGAAATTACTGATAGCCTCACTTAAACCCAATAATGAATATTTTTGACAGAAGTGTAAATATGATCTCAGTGAAAAGATGAACTAGTCCTTGTTTAAAATTTGTAGCCCCAAAATAGTATTTAGTCTAATATATATAATGGTATTCCCCCAATTTATGCACACTTAACTTTTCATCTTATTTACAAAATAAATTGAGTCATATTATAAGATTTAAAAATGAATTTTACATTTTAAAGTGAAAAGAATTTGACAGAGCATACTTTAAAAAAATCTCCCTGGTCATTTCAATATTTAATGTAGATACAAATTTTTTGTAGTGTATTTGTTACTCTAGAATATAATTCCAGAGGGATTATAAGCCCCTTGAAATCATGTGCAAAAATGTACATGTCTGCATATAATATTTCTGGGGAAAAGATAAAATTATTTACCTTAGAACCATGGTATAAGGTAAAATCCATTTATTATGTGTAAATTCCTCTATGTGGCCAGGTTTTTAAATAGTAAAAAATATCCGTGTGTACGGACTCACTGAAACGTGTGAGAAAATCAAAGAGTCCATCAGCATATGCTCATAGATATATTTTCAAAACAGCAGGAATACTCTTGGTCATAAGATAAATTATATGCTTTATAATGATACAATTTTATTATTCATTAGCTCATTTTATTATGCTCTGGTTTATCATCATAAGGATATTAATTTCTCATGACTTCTTTTGTTCACTTTATGGAAAGAAATTCTTTATTGAGAAACCAAATATCTTGAAATTAATAGTAGCAAAATAGATTTGACAGACAGGATCTCTTTAATGAGCATTTAGTGATATCTCACTACATTTTGGTTGCTTTATTTTAAGATACAGAAAAATATTTTGGATGTTTAAAAAGTGAATGTGCAGTGGAGAGCTACAAACTGTGAGCCCCAGCATTGCATTGCCACCTATGTCTTGAATTAGGAAACTGATGGACTTGCTCCAGAAAATTTGTATGAAGAAGTTTTGGGGTAAAAATGAATATCACTCAACAAAAGTGCTCTTCCATGGTTCTTTTTTCTAATCAATGCTTATGGCACATTTGAAGTAGAAATGGGTCTTAAATATTGCATATAAATATGAGATAGAGTTTCATTAAAGAAAGGACTGTGTCCCATTCAGTGCAGTATTCTCAGAGTCTGACATTCAGTCAATAATTAATTAATGAAGAAACAATCAACTGGTCAGTATATACAGTAAATCAATAGTTATTTTTCTGATTTCTGCAAGTAGTAGGTGCATTCTGTGACTGGAGAATAGCCCAAATAGCTAGATGTTCTTATATATATGAGAGGAATTTGCTGTTATGATGGGCAAACATCATGATGCAGGAAAGTGATAATCTGGTTGAAGTGCACAAACATTTTGGCCTACAAAATACACAATGGTAATAAAAATATTAGTAACTAAGTTTTATAGGGTCTTCATACATTAAAGGATATTAATAAAAATCATATAAACAAAGCAAGGGGGCATGCTTTTAATATATAATAGGCACACTCCAAATTATCTGATAATCTAGAGAATGTGCTATTAAATTCACTGCTATTGATGAAAAGTCCAGACTTAGTTACATGTTAGCTTGCAGAAGTTTTTCTAACGCAGAAATAATTTCTGTCCTGGAGAAAAATAAATCCAACTATCATAGATTATTATCCCATAGGACATTAATCAGTGTTGAATCTTACCTAGATCTTGTACTAATAATGTTTCAAAATGCCTAGAAATGCCCAGATCCTCAAAATACTGTGAGTCAACCTTGCCATCTGATCAGTTTATCCATTAATTAGCGGGTTGAATAAAATCTTTGAGCCCAATTTAACTTATATTTGTTATGAGTCAGTTGTTAACTTTTTGAAAATTATTCTTACACTATGGATTATTGTACCCTTCACCACCCCATGAAGTAGATGCTAAAATCATCCCCATGCCCCATTATTATTATGAACAGTATGATAGCTACTACCATCACCCCTATAAGGAAACTGAGAATCAGGGAGGTTAAGTGACTTATTCAAGGTCACACAGTCAGTAAGGATTACAGACTCTAATGCCACAAGCCTACGCTCTTAACCACTACACTGTGACACCTGCCTAGAGGCTAGAAGAATACTCACACTGAATAAACTGAAGCTAAAAGCCGTGTCTCATGTGAGTCTGAAAAGCATTGTTAAAGGCAAAGTGAATTTATAAAAGTACTTCCTTCATTAAATGAATGTGAAGATAGATACAATGAATAATATATATAATGTATAATATGCGTAATACGTATGTATACACATGTGCATGTACATACATGCACAGAAATACTCTTTCTTGTAAGAAATGATCATCATAGTGCATACTCTGCAATCGAAGTCATAATAGAGGCAAAAACCTTTGTGTCTTTCACCAAATCAAGCTAAACCTTTTTCAGATCACCGCAAGGTTTCACATTTGACATTATCGAGAATTCATATTATAGCAAAATAATGATGTCTGAAAGTTATATTTGAGATATTCAAAACTTGTATTAAAATCTTAGGAATAAAAAGCCGTTGGATGGTGGATGAATAGAGAAAATATTTGCAAGGTCTTGTTTTCCTTGTTTGCTGTGTTGTTTTTATCTTCAAACTGGCAAACTTCAGTCTTGTATAACAGGGTTTAAGTGTCTTGAAATCACCATTTTCTTACCTGAAGGTTTTTCTTTAGGGTGTGAGAGTCTGAATCAACACCACCTTTTCTTTAGCTGTTAAGGAAAGGCCATGTATGAGAGATGTTTGCATCTTGTTTAGACTGAAGTTGCAAAGGGTAACACTCAGTTGTCTTCGTCTGCACTGGTCTTCGTCCTGGCTGTAAACTGCTTAGAAAATTGCCATCGTTTCTACTGGTGGACTCTGCTTCATTGAGAGTTGTTTTTTTGAATAAAACCAGATAGAGCAAACAGGCTTCTGCCTCTTTTAAGTGCCTAGAGTGTTCCCAAACTGGAACTAGGAAAAATAAAAATAAAAGCTTTACCTGTTTGCCTCTTAAAGCCATTTCCCAAATGTTGCCCCTGAGCCTACTATATCGAAACAACCTAATCTACCTGTTTAAAAAAGAAATGTATAGGAGCGCCTGGGTGGCACAGCGGTTAAGCGTCTGCCTTCTGCTCAGGGCGTGATCCCGGCATTATGGGATCAAGCCCCACATCAGGCTCCTCCGCTAGGAGCCTGCTTCTTCCTCTCCCACTCCCCCTGCTGTGTTCCCTCTCTCGCTGGCTGTCTCTATCTCTGTCGAAGAAATAAATAAAATCTTAAAAAAAAAAAAAAAGAAATGTATATTTCTTGGCCTTGTTCCTGACCTTCTGGATCAGAACCTCCCAGCTGGAAACAGGGAGACAGTATTCCAATAATCAACACAGATAACCCTTGCACTCTATAAAGCACTTTTAAAAAAGTCCTCTGTATATTTTTATGCAAGTTGGACATATACAGGGATTCTCAACTTTTTACTCTGAAAAAAGCATCTATTTACATTTTAAATAAGTAACTTAGGAATCAGAGTTCACATGCTAAATTGTGATTAAATTTAAAGGAAAGTTTAAAAAGTAAAATTTAAATTAAATTAAATAAAGGAAAGTTATTTTGTTCCATCTTCAAAATATATATAGATTGGGTACTTAACTCAGGAGGACATTTTGTTTTATGCATGGGAAGAAACTGCTTAATGAGATTAATACCCCAACTGTTGCAAATTAGCTGATAATCACGTTCATAATTCAGTGGTTGTATTTCTGGAACAAAGATAGTGGTTATAAAACCCAAAGTGGGAATCCTCTAACCAGTAAACTACATGTGATATGTGATTGAATTTCTAAATTGGAACTGTAAGATGTCGTGTGTGTGTGTGTGTGTGTGTGTGTGTGTGTAGATTGATGTATACATATACACACACATACAAGGTATGCATAAGACTTATGTGTATATATGTACTTACATGTGCACACATACACACACAATACACTGTTACTCTACCACATAACCAGATATGATGCTTTCCCAAGTTAAAGAATCTATCTGCCCAATTTATACAGTAATGCAGTACTTGGTATCTATTTCAAAAAGTTAGAAAGTCTATAGATCACACATAGAAAGCAATTAACAATGTTCTCGGCTATTTATTTTTTGATTTTCTGTGCTTCCTTCCAGGAGTGATTCAAGAAGTATTATTCCTGTCATAAAAGACTAAATGTCATTCCCAGTTCTTTTTTTTTTAAAGATTATTTATTTATTTATTTATTTGACAGAGAGAGACAGCCAGCGAGAGAGGGAACACAAGCAGGGGGAGTGGGAGAGGAAGAAGCAGGCTCCCAGCAGAGGAGCCCGATGCGGGGCTCAATCCCAGAACGCCGGGATCATGCCCTGAGCCAAAGGCAGATGCTTAACAACTGTGCCACCCAGGCGCCCCTCATTTCCCAGTTCTTAAGTTGAGCCAAATTCCTTCCTACCATGAACTTCATCTATGACTGCATCATACATTCTCCTAAAGAGATGTCCAAATTAGAAGTAAGTTGAACCATTAGTGTGATCCCTTTGACTCCTTGTGAATAAGTCTTTCCCAGAGCATTTGTTAACTAGTCTGTGCCCTCTGGGTATGCACCTTCTAAAACAAATGAGAAACATTCCTCAGGGCACTTTCAGACCTTAGCATTAGTTGTAGTGTGCCAGGGCAAAGAATCCAGGCTTGATAGTTTCATGATCACAAGCACTCAACCTAAAGGAACACCTTCACTGCTTGTCCTGATTATTCTCCAGGATTCTACCCAGCAGAAAAGGAAGTATCTTTCATTCCCCTCACTATCAGCAGACCAGTCAATATGTATTTTATTGTCTGCCAATGGATGTTCTGCCCTTTGGTAGGATGGATTCCATATTAGTGGTTAGTTTCTTTTGGAAGACTTCATAGTTCTGTGCAATCAACTCACCGCTTTAGGAAGAAAGTAGTAATTCTGTCATTACCACAGAGAACTAAGGTTGTGAATTAACTCAATGTACTCATAAAAGTAGCATTAGCAAAAAGATTGTCTCTCCCACTGAGGTGACTGTTTTTAATATGAAGAAGGCCATTTCTTCTTTTAGTTTTTGTTTTTTTGTGCTGAGTCACACAATGTGTCCTAGTAAATAATAATTTCTTAGAAGATTTTATCTGTTTTTCATATTAAGTCACACAACTTTCATTTGGAAAAAAAATTTGGTATCCACAAGTGGTTCTTTTTTCTCCATAAAAACACGTCATTTGTTTTGGATAAAGGAAATATTCAGTAAGTGTCAAATTAAGATGAAGCTACAGAATTCCTTAATGCTTTATTTTTTTTTAAAGAATTCCTTAATACTTTAAATTTAGTAAGTTTTCAACTTATTAAGGACATATTTATTGGTATGTTAATATAGCCTATCAAATTATAACTCCAAATTGTATTTGTAATGCCCCCATCTCTGAGAAGCTGACAGGACTGTATAAAAGTAATTCACAATCCTTTTGCACTCCAGTATCTACTCATTCCTATCCTTAGTTCTATAATTATAAATTAATAGTGCTGACGTTTAACTTTGAATTATTAATATAGTATCATTACAACAAAATAATACTTTGTAGATTATAGGGAAAGCATTTCATACAATTCATATCAATGCATTAAATAGCACCTTTTTTATTTTTTATGTTTTTTTTACTTCGTATAATTAACATAGAGTGTTATATTAGTTTCAGTGTACAATATAATGATTCAACAATTCTATACATTCCTCATCAAGAGAACTGTACTCTTAAACCCCTTTATCTATTTCACCCATCCCCTACCTGCCTCCCCTTTGGTAACCATGAGTTTGTTGTCTGTATTTAAGAGTCTGGGTTTTTTGGTATCTCTTTTTTTCTTTCTTTTTTGTTGGTTTGGATTTTTTTCCCTTAAATTTCACATATGGGTGAAATCATATGGTATTTGTCTTTCTCTGACTGACTTATTTCACTTAGCTTTATGCCCTCTAGTTCAGTGCATGTTGTCTCAAATGGTAAGGTTTTATTCTTTTTTATGCCTGAGTAATATTCCAGTGTGTATATATGTGTGTGTGTGTTTGTGTGTGTATACACATATACCACTTCTTTATTGGTCTAATGATGGACACCTGCATTGCTTCCATATCTTAGCTGTTGTAAATAATGCTACAGTAAACATAGGGATGAATTTATCTTTTCCAATTAGTGTTTTTGTTTTCTTTGGGTAATTACCCAGTAGTGGAATTACTGGATCTTATGGTAGTTCTATTGTTAATTTTTTGAGGAACATCCATACTGTTTTCCACAGTGGCTACAATAATTTGCATTCCCACCAACAATGTATGAGGGTTCCTTTTTCTCCACATCCTCATCAACGCTTGCTGTTTCTTGTATTTTTGATTTTAGCACTTTTTTTTAGTTGCAATATCAGCAATCCAATCAAACTATCTTCTGTTAATAAAGAATTTGTTAATAAAAAAGAATTTCACTGGGGCGCCTTGGTGGCTCATTCGGTTAAGCATCAGCCTTCAGCTCGGGTCATTATCTCAGAGTCCTGGGATTGAGCCCCGATGGGGCTCCCTGCTCAGCAGGGAGCCTGCTTCTCCCTCTCCCTCGGCTGCTCCCCCTGCTTGTGCTGTCTTGCTCTCTGCCTCTCAAATAAATAAATAAAATCTTTTTTTAAAAAAAGAATTTGACCCACATAACTGAACATGCCATAAGTTCAAGGTCACACACAATAAAAGCTCAGTTTTTCTCCATATTCTCAACTCTGCTTTCCTCTGGTAGCTTCATTAACAAGCTTTCATTATCTTTATAGAAATAGTCATAGCAGCTCCAGGTTTATCGTTTGCTAGCCTAGCAATACCAACAGAATAGAAAACCTCTTTTCCAGGAGTTCCAGCAAAAGTCCTGAGATTGACCATTATTGCAATTTTTTGATTAGCAATTTGAGGGCATGTTCACAGTCTAGAAGCTAAGAGTACATGTCTAACCTTGCCTGAATCACAGGAGAAAAGAGTAAAGAGGAATACTTCCCTAAGAAAAATCAGGTGTTCTCCCTGGGAGTGAGGATAATAAATTCTCCATAGGGAAAAACAGGAAACATCCTCCATAATTCAATAATAGAAATTAGATGAGAGATTCAAGGGAAGACACTTGCCTGGAGAGGGCATGGAAGCCCCGTACCCTCGTGCTGTGCATCTAGCTGGACATTCCTGAGTTACATTCTCTGCAGTAAACCGGTGATCTAAAATATGGCCATACACACCTGTCTGCAGGAGAATTTCTTCATGATGAAAGGAGCAACCCAGACTCACAGTACGATGAACTCATTGAAAAATACATTAAAGATGTATAAAGATTGTGCCAGTTGAGATAATCATCAGTTTGTTAAAGAGGGAAATGGATCAGGGGCACCTGGTTGGTGCAATTGGTTAAGCAGCTGCCTTTGGCTCTGGTCATAATCTTAGGGTCCTGGGATTGAGGCCCATGTCAGGCTCCCTGCTCCATGGGGAGTCTGCTTCTCCCTCTCCCACTGCTGCTTCCCTTGCTTGTGGTCTCTTGCTCATGCTCTCTCTTTCTCTCTCAAATAAATAATTAAAATCTTCAAAAAAATTTTTTTTGAAAAGAGGGAAATGGATCAGACAGTGGCTGCCAATGCTCAGAAGAATGAATTCTTGATTGATGGATTTCCAAGAAATCAAGACAACCTTCAAGGCTGGAACAAGACCTGGATGGAAAGGCAGATTTATCTTCCATTCTGTTTTTTTTAACTGTAATAATGAGATTTGTATTGAATTATGTCTAAAGAGGGGAAAGAGTAGAACAGGAGTGATGACAACAGAAAGGACTTGGAAAAGAAAATTCAAATGTATCTTCAGTCAGTATACCCAATTATTGGCTTATGTGAGGAAATGGGGAAAGTCAAGAAAATGGCTGCCTCTAAATCTGTCAGTAATGTTTTTGATGAAGTTGTGAAGATTTTCTACAAAGAAGGTAAACTCTAAACTCGAAAGCATCCTTGAAATCATGCTTGAATATTGCTTTGATAGCTGCCATTACAACCCCTTTTTAAGGCATTTTAACCTTTCAAAATTACACTTCAGTTAATGGCTGAAAAGTACATAGTAAGGCAAATTAAAATTTTTATCTTCAGTTTTATTTATTTATTTTTTCTTGGTCACAGGAGTAGACAGTGAATTCGGGTCTAACTTCATCTTAGCTGTGGTGCACACAAAACAAAGATATCAGCTAGTTCTTTGTTTTTACTCAAGAAAATATCCTTTTATAGTTTGTGCTTTCTGTGAGCAAAACTTTTAGTATGTGTGTAAATCCCTTTAGTAATTACAGCACGTTAGGATTAGGGATTCCCCCCTTTCTCATTTTCTTGCAGGTTTTAAGTTTTCAACCTGTTAAGTGAATTTGTGGACCAAATACCAAAGGAACATTTTGTGTAGTTAGTTCTTGAAAAATGTATTTGGCAAACTCATAAAGTGAATTCCTAGAAGTGTTTTAATATTGGGGCTTCTGGGTGGCTTAGTGGGTTAAGTGACTGCCTTCAGCTCAGGTCATGGTCTCAGGGTCCTGGAATCAAGCTCGCACTGAGCCCCACATAGGGCTCGCTACTCACTTCCTCGGGCTCCTTGCTCAGTGGGGGAGTCTGCTTTTCCCTCTGCCCCTCCTGCTGCTTGTGCTCTCACTTTCTCCCAAATCAATCAATCAATCAATCTTTAAAAAAAAAAAAGGTAAGTTTTAATATTTATCAGATAATTGACCATTTCCTATAACAAGGTGAAAAAACGTAATATTTGTTTTATTACAATTTATACAAAGTTGTGTGACAGAACATCTTCATTGCTCCCAGGGATTGGGATACAGTCACTGGCGGTTCAGAGCCTGGGAGAATTGTCAGCTTTATTCTGACTTAAATCTGAGGGTAAGAGGCAAGAATCACATCTAATGACATGTGTTCCTGCGCTCGTTTGCTTAGTGTTACTAATCATTAAACTGATCTTAACAAAATTCCTAACAGTGGAATCTTGTAATGCATGTACCGGGTTTATGGTAAAATGATTTGGTTAGCATTTTAGTAACACTTCATATAGAGGGTTTTTTTTTTTGTTTTTTTTTTTGTAGACTAAATGTAGGGTTGGTATGAAATAAAGAAATCTAATGGTTAAATTTCCCATCTGTGTTCCTTGAATACTTTTTTTCAGTAACTTGTTTAAGGATATTTAAAAATCATTGCACTTTGGTCAGAAAAATAATAAATATATCTTTTAAGTGTTAAAAAAAGATGAATCTTAAAGACTTCAAATGCATCTTGTTAATTTATTATTAGATTATTTTGAAAGTATATTATATATTGGCTAACAATTTCCTAAATTCTTGCCTCATACTCTCTTTTGTAAATACAACATATTTTTTAAATAAATGGTACTTAACTTATTTCCCTGGATTAAGTTACATTGAATGTGTTCACCTCCTCACTTGAGTTAAGGCAGATACAATGTTGTTATTAAAGTGTTATAGTTGAAGTATCTTTTTATCTTTTACCAAAAACCAGTGCGCCATATTTCTATTTACTTAATATTTTTCTAGAATTTATTTTATCTGTGGGAATACTACCTGGAAATAACAACTGTGATTCTTGAACAATTTCTTTCAGCAAGCAAAGCTATTTATTTTGAGATATCTGGAAAGAAACCAGACTGAAGCCTCCAAGAAGGCCCACTCGAAAAGAATCTTAGTGATATAATAATTCCTAATAGGAACTCACCCATGAGGGAGGAGAGATGTTAAGGGTGAGTTAGCTGGGGATGGAGGAAGCCACTGCTAATCAAAACACCAACCCTATAATTTTCTATCTCCTCTCAATGGAAGAGGGACCCATTAAGAGCCAGGATAAATATTTTCCCTTTCTCCTGTATTCAATACCTTCCCACCACTTCAGACACCCAAAGTGTCTCTCTATCAAGTTCTCTATCCCCCCATATCTCTCTATCTTCGATCTCTCTCCATGATCCTTTGTCTTCTATGCATAAGATTTCCCTCACTCTGGGGCGCCTGGGTGGCTGAGTGGGTTTTCATCTGTCTTTAGTTCAGGTCATGATCCCAGGGTCCTGGGATTGAGTCCTGCATTGGGCTCCTTGCTCAGTGGGGAGCCTGCTTCTCCCTCTCCCCCCCATTCCCCCGCCCCACTCCTGTGCACTCTTTCTCTCTCTCTGACAAATAAATAAAATCTTTAAAAAAACATCTCCCTCATTCTGGGTCGATGGTATATTTGTTTCTAACTATTGCCCATCTCTCTCCTTTCCTTGGCATCCATAATCCTGAGACTGATTTCATGTGATGTTTTTCACCTTTTATTTAGTCCTCAGCTATTATTACCATTAAACTCAAACAGCTTTTATCACAATTGCCGTGGCCAAGCATCTGCCTTAGAGCATCAGATGCTCGGATCTTCATACTGTTTGAACTCAGTAGGTGTTTGGCTCTTTAGATTGACTACTCACTTATTCTTGAATCCTTTTCACCTTTTACTCCCCAAAAACAAGGATTTAACTCTCCCTCTGACTCCATTCTTTTTTTTTTTTCCATTTACCACACAATTCACTTCAAAGTGACTTTTTCCCTATCCCTTTCTTACAACCAATGAAATCACCAAGCTAGCAAATCACACAGCCGGAAGTTGAACACAGTTCTGCCGGTCCCAAACCCATACTGCTTCTATTATATTACTCTGTAGAAAGTGTAATGTCACATTCATCATTTTAAATTCTTGGTCTATATAGGAAGTTTAATACAGACGATAAATTGCCATAGCCCTTTTTATTGATACCAAGGACATTTTTAGAAGTCCATGCATAAAAACCCAGTAAAAATCCATAAAACTACTATAATCTTTTCTCCCTTCTCACTCTGAGACTTCCTACACAATTTTGACTGGTACATTTATTAGAATCTGTGTTCTTGAGTACTGATTCTTGCCTTTACATTTTGAAAGTTTTAATTTGTTACTAAAATATAATATGCAGGGGAGGCAATTGAACACAAAAGACATTTTTTTATTATATGAAAGACAGACTTCAAGGCTTCAAATTTGGGTTTATTTGGTATCTCTAATATATGACAGGCTATTATAAAACCTATCTTAAAAATGAAATTCATAGGTAAGTTTCAAGTGATTAAAAGACCTTGATTCTTTGCTAATAATCACGGTCCTTAAAAATTAATTTGAAATAATAGAGTCACAAGAAGTTGCCAAATAGAGCAAAGGGGGTCCCAGGTACCCTTCACCCTGTAAATCTGATAGTTACATTTTACATAACTGAAATACGTTATCAAGATCAGGAAACTAGTTTTGGTAAAGTGCACTCACATGTTTCTGTGCCATTTTATCGAATGTGTAGATTTGTGTAACCACCACCACAAACAGGGTATAGAACTGTTCCACACCACAGAGTCCCCTCTCATACACCCCTACGCTCTCCCACAACTCCTGGCTCCTGATCACTAGTATGTTTTCCATCTCTACAATTTTGTCATTTTGAAAAGGTTGTACAAATGGACTCATGTAGTATGTGAAATTTTAAGATTGGCTTTATTCACTCAACATAATGCCTTGAGATCCCTTCAAATTAGTGTATGTCCATCAGTTATTCCTTTTTATTGCTGTGATTGCCTTGCGGTACTTTGTAGTTGAAGCGTTTTAGATTTAAATAGTTGCCACATCACTCAATCAATAGTGGACTGAAATGAAAACAAACTGAAATATACACACACATTATAGAAATAATATATAAGAAAAGGAAACAGGGGAGCCTGAGTGGCTCAGTCACTTAAGCGTCTGCCTTCAGCTCAGGTCATGATACCAGGGTCCTGGGATGGAGCCCCACATTGGGCTCCCTGCTCAGTGGGGAGTCTGCTTCTGCCTCTGCCTCTGCGGCTCCCCCTACTTGTGTGCTCTCTCTCTCTCTCTCTCTCAAATAAATAAATAAAATCTTAAAAAAAAAAAAAAGGAAACAGAATTGGGACAGCTCCACATTTTTAAAATCCAAGAGTCTCTTCAGTGGGAAATTCTAGAAAAGACCTAATCTATGTCTAAAGTAGAGTGGGTGACCTGCTGCATGCTAAAATCTGAGTGGGTCTGAAAGCTTCCTTCCAAAAAGATAAAATAAAATAAATAAGTAAATAAATAAATAATAGAATACTTCTGTAGGTTTGCCTTAGTCCCTGAAATCCCCATCATTTATCAATCCTTTTGATTATAACTGGCAATGAAAACTCTTCTTCACTTATAATTGCATTTTTTGAAAGGACAGAGATGAACTAAAATATTAATCTATTATCCCATTAATTGTTAAATCAAATATATGAGAATATGGGGGAGCTGAGAACTCAGGTGAGTAGAACCACTAGTTTAAAGAAAATGCATTTTTTCTATATTGTTTGGAATTTTAGACTTCTATGGAATTCAATACCCAAAAAACTAAAATGAAATAAATTTCATGTTTTGAAGATTCCCGAGAACTGCAGCTCATACCTTTTTTCTGGTCACTTTTTTTTTCTTCTTTTAAAAATTAAAAGTTGATTAGATTATAAAGGTATCTCTTCATTACCACTAAGATAACATTGTATACTCACTCTTCTGGAAGTCGAAGAATATTTTAATATTAACAACTCAAGCAATCCAAAACAATAACTTTTATAAAGAGACCCAATACATTGAAATGAGTTACAAAATATTACTTGAGCTGTAACAGAATTTCAAATATCTAGGATTTTGTATCAGTAAAATAGTTTCCTGGAAAACAAACTCTAAAATAATGGCAACCTCTATGTTATTAAACTCAGAGAAATTGTAATGAAATATTACTGCACATGTGATGGCTCTAAAATTTTTGTGCCAAACAGTACCCACATTCTTTCTGGAGGAAGAACAAGAGGCTAGAAATCTCTACAGATTACAAATCAGAAAACTTTGGAAGACTTACACCTTATAAAACAAACTTGTGGCACTTAGTCTGTAGTGTATCGGGATATCTGCCTAAGGAAGAAATGTATTTCCCTCCACCAGAGACCATAGTCAAGTAATTTTTAAAATCTGAAATATTCCTCTAGGAACCATACAACAACAGGCACACATTCAACTACAGGATTGAAAGGACATGCTGTCCAGATGCTGTAGTTGGGTCTTAGTAAACCTGAGTGTCATGATCAAGGTTTCCAAGTTCAGACAAGTTTTCATGACCCTTTAGCTCTGAAGCATGGCTGGCAAACTCCATTATTCAGGTGGACCTGTGTAATTAAAGCCCCTGAGATTGTATTCCCACCTGTGTATCTGGAATGATGCCAGAAGTTTCCTGCAAGTAGTGATAACTTATATTCACTCAAGAACAATCTCAGAAATAAAAATATTGATAAAAGCAAAAGCGAAGATAACTTGTAAAACCTTTTTGTTTATGTTAGTCATATCAATAATACAAGCTAAAATTATTTTAACTTCTTGAGGTAACCTGAATATGTAACTCATTGATATGTTTAGCTGGATTCTGTTTATGATGTTATTTCTTGAATATTTTCTATTTTCATCCTAAAATATTAAATGTGAACTGTGTTCTTCCTGTGTGTACTTGATAGTTCTGTTTGATGTTGACATTGTATCCTTTGAAGTACCTTGTGACCAAACGCAATACATTTATCGATATCACATAAACTTACAGCTGCCCCTTCATTATCTGACTTTCTTTCTCAAACAAAGGCAAGGCCTGGCATAAGTTCTATTTACAAAAGAAAGAGAAAATAAAATCTATTTCCATGCATTCTTCAAGTTCTCATTATCTGATTTAAGTGAATATATTTGTCAGATGATTTGGACATTTTATATGTTATATTTCCCATTTTTTAAGTCCTAATTTCTTATTTAGAGATGGAATATATGCTCTTCTCCGAAAAGATTATTTTGGCATTTTCACTCAGAAACTCATCCACTGCATTATGAACTCCTTCCGAGCATGGGTTTTATTCATCATCATATCCCTAGTACGTAGCACACAACAGGCAGCCAGTTCTTTTCACTTTTTAAAAAAGATTTTATTTATTTATTTGTCAGAGACAGAGAGCATGAGCAGGCGGGGAGTAGCAGGCAAAGGGAGAAACAGGCTCCCCACTGAGCAAAGAGCCCCATGCAGGACTCGATCCTAGAACCCTGGGATCATGACCTGAGCTGAAGGCAGATGCTTAAACGACTGAGCCAGCCAGGCTCCCCTTTTGACAGTGGTTAATAGGGTACTCACTGTGTGCCTGCAGTCTTCTAGGTGCTAGAGGTAAGTGGTAACTCAAAGTCCTCACTCTTGTGGGGTTTGACATTCCAGTGGGGGAGGAGACAGACCGTAAATATAATCAAATAAACACAAAGTGAGTTACATAAAGGTGGGATGAAGACAAAGCAGGATAAGTGAGAGAGAATGCCAACTTTATAATTTAATAAATGAGAAAAATAGGCTCATGAAGGGTCAAATGAGTTTTCCAAATCACCCAGCTAGATAGTAACATAGTCAGCATTCCTATTTTTTTTTTTAATTATAAATCCGACTTTATTGTCATGACTGAATGCTGTCTTTCAGCGTTGGACTGGAAGGAAGACACTATTCCATAATATTACAGACTCCTCCTGAGCATGAAGTTTGAATGACAATCTTCATGGTTAAAGACAACTTCTTCACAGATAAGAATGTAATTGTATCTTAATTGCATAAGATAATTTATAACTGTTGAAATAGAAATTCCAAGTTTTTCACACTGGGGTTTAATTTTTTAAGAGTCTTATGGAAATTTTCTAGCAGACAGTGAAATGTCATTTTGTGGCTAATTACCCTGTTAATTTGCTTTAATTGAAAGTAAAATAATCACATGGTCATTGTATTCAAAAATGTCCATTTTTCCAGGTAAGTGCGTTATTCTTTTTTTAATTAATTAATTTCTTTGAGACAGAGAGCAAAGGGGAAGGGCAGAGGGAGAGAGAAAATCTCAAGCAGACTCCTTGCTGAGCACGGAGCCCAGTGCGGGGCTCGACCTCACCACCTGAGATCATGACCCTGAGATCATGACCTGAGCCAAAATCAAGAGTTGGACACTTAACTGAGTCACCCAGGTGCACCAAGGGTATAATTCTTTTTTAAGGTATGTAGCACACACACACACACAAACATCCAAATCCAAAATGGGGGAAATAAAACTGAATATAAAATTCATTAAATAACATATACAAATTATTATTTATCATGAAAAATGTACAACTTCACTCAAAAGAAATATAAATTAAAAGATTAATGAAATGCTTTTGGGGGATTTAGGCTTTTAAATTAACAAATATTTGTAAATAGTAATAATGATGATTTGATGGAGGTGCTTTCATTGTATCCTTTCGGCAGGAAGATTAATTGGCACAAATTTGCTATAGTTCTACTTGACAGTAAGTATCAAGTACCTAAACGTCAAGTACCTAGAGCTTGGACTGAAGAATTCCACTTCCAGAAATTTATTCTTAGGAAAAAATCACGTGAAATCAAAGATGTTTCATACCTTATTGCAATGTGTTGAGTCCTTTTTGTTTTGGGGTTTTGAATGGTAAATATTCAAAGATTCCTTGTTTTCAAGAAGAGTAACCTGAATGGGAGTAGAGATTCTTTCTCAATCCTTCAACATCTAATCTTAGGAGAAGAGGGGGAGAAAAAGTGACCAGGAATGAGGCATGAGCAGAAGTTCTTGGGAAATCTTCAAGAAATAAAATTTGTTTGGGGCACCTGAGTGGTGCAGTTGGTTAAGCGTGGGCTCAGGTCATGATCTCAGGGTCATGGGATTGAGCCCCACGTCAGGCTCTGTGCTCAGTGGAGAGTCTGCTTGAGATTGTCTGCCTCTGCCTCTCCCCCCTAAAATAAATAAATAAAATCTTTTAAAAAAGAAATAAAATTTGTTTTATTTTAGTGTTTTAAGTTATTAAGCTTCATAGAAGCTTGGAATTTCAAGTAATATATATAGAAAACTTTTTAAAAAGCAGATATTAGGTACAAGGAGATGCTTAGAATTACAAAAACATATAAATCTGAACGTTTAAAAATGAGAAAATGATTTAACAAATCAATAAATTATGATACATTCATCAAATTAAATGTCAATATGAGAAATATTTCCAAAGATTAATGATACAAAACACAGTATTTTATTAAGCAAAAAGTATAAAGAAAAATAGATACACCCTGAAAATGCAAAGTGGCATATACAAATTTTTTATACAAAGAACAGAAAAAATACTAGAAAAATTTAACAAAAAATGATGCTAGGTATTTCTGTGTCCTGGAATTAAGTGATCTTTATTTTCTTATCATATTTTTCTTTTTTTTTAAGATTTTATTTATTTATTTGATATAGAGAGAGAGCACAAGCAGGGGGAGCAGCAAGCAGAGGGAGAGGCGGAAGCAGGCTCCTCGCTGAGCGGGTAAACCGACGCAGGGCTCGATCCCAGAACTGTGGGATCATGACCCAGGCCAAAGGCAGATGCTTAACTGACTGAGGCACCCAGGTACCGCTCATCATTTTCTATTTACATAAATTTTCTATAGTGGTCTATAATATGTACATACTACTTTTCTAAAATTTATCTTCATTTGATTGTTTTGTAATAAGTGAAGCAGAATAGCTATGTTAAAATGCAGAATTAGCCATTTCTACCTGCCTTCCAACATCTCATCTCTGCTCTCATCCCAGCAAAGTAAGAACATTAACAAGCCTGGGATCTTTCTACCTTTTTCTCATGGTTTATATAAACATACCTTTTTAAATACTTGTTTCTAATTTCTTTTTTTACCAAAACAAAATTCCATTATGCCCATTATTTTGCAGTTCTTTTTCACATAACAGAATATCACGATCATCTGACAAGCAGATAGATCTAATTCCATATTTTTATTTGAATTTCTTCATGCATGCATGTGTCATTTACACAGATATGATTTTTACCAAAATGAAATGTCACGTGGATTTATTATTACTATCTTTTTTAACATTCTCTCACTCAGGTCTATAAGCCTCCAAGTATTCCATTCCCACTCCCAGATAGTAATCAATCAAAATCTACTTGTATAACTACCCACATTTACAAGGGGTTTTGTTTGCTTTTTAAAAATACAATAGTGTATACACTTATTTGCCTCTTAATTTTATTGCTTAATATTTCATGAGGATCTTCAAGTCAACTATGCTAACTCACTCTTTTTAATGACAGTCTAATATTCCATGTTGCTGCTGTGCCGTAATTAATCCAATTATTCCTCTATGGTGTTACTTTTACAATGATACAGTAAACATCCCTGAACATCGAGCCTAATGAATTGATGCTTCAGTTGCTAGGGGATAGATTTACAGGAGCAGCATTGCCAGATCTAAGGATATGTATCTTTCAAATTGAAATAGATAGTGCTAGATTCCTCTCCTCCCTACAAACAAAAAAAAATTTACAGATCTATATAACAATGTACACTATGTACATTTCTACAAACAGGAGTTGAGACTATATTTTTCTCAATATCCTCACTAGCAATAAATATTTTTGCCAGTCTGATACATATGAAGCAGTATTTGATGGTTACTTTCAAGCTCATTACCCCGATCAGTAATGACTTTCATCAAATCATTTATATTAATTGACCTTTGGATTTTCTCTAATGTGAACTGATTTTACATATTTTTTCCAGTCCAAGTTTTGATTACATTTTTGTCTTCTTGTCAATTTAACAATTTTTTATTGACTTTTAGCCTTTAACCTACCATTCTTACTATAAATTTTGTAGCAAAAAGTCTCTTTCTATTGTTTTAATAGTGTATGCACTTCTGTTTTTGTTTAAGAAGTTTTTTCCATTCTTGAGTTTTGCATGTAGCCTCCAAGGTTTACATCTAAAACTGCTCTTCCTTAATACATCTGAAATTTATTTTGCATATGATGTAAACTGGGGCTTCAACTTAGTTTCACCCTGAAATAATACCCAGATATGTTTATTAAATAAACCACATTTCCCCCACTGATACTGCCTATGTCATGCATTAAATTTTCACATATTCTGCAATTTGTAGAATCTCGATTCTGCTACATAAATCTCTTTTTATCTGTATGCCACGACTATATGATCTCTTTTTTTTTTTTTTTTTATTCGACAGAGAGAGAGACAGCCAGTGAGAGAGGGAACACAAGCAGGGGGAGTGGGAGAGGAAGAAGCAGGCTCACAGCAGGAGAGCCTGATGTGGGGCTCGATCCCATAACGCCGGGATCACGCCCTGAGCTGAAGGCAGAGGCTTAACCGCTGTGCCACCCAGGCGCTCCTGATCTCTTTTTTTTAATATAGACTGTTTGCTAAAGCAAATTCCACCTTGGTAATCTTTTTTATTTTCACTTGGCTGTTCTTAGACAGCTGTTCTTCCTTGAGAAATTTGTCTTAGGTGTTTTCAACCTTAGGTGTTTTAAACTAAGACCCATTGTGATTCTAATTACAATTTCCTTCCCAAATATCTTGGCATTTCGTTGCTCATATCTTTATGTCCTTTCATAAAGTTTTATACTTTTTCCATAATCTGACATAGTTTAAATAATATTTTAATGCCCGCCTTTTAAAAACTAGTAAAATTTAGCTGTGAATCCATCTTGATGCCTTTTTAATATCTTCATATTTATTTTTATAGTAATTGGTCCATTTAAGTTTGTCCCTTCTTATGTTAATCTTAATGATTTGTTTTTCTGGGAGATTTTCTCTAGGATTTAAACTCCACTTCCAGAATAATGTGTGTAATTGTTCCCTAATGATTCTCAACAGTTCAGAGGGTCAAAGTTCTGCAGTGGCCTTTTCTCCAGCTAGTCTGACTGGCAGAGGCAGAAAAGATCATTTACTTTGACATTGAGAATGGAGGGAAAAGTGAGATGCATTTAGCTGCCACCTTTCCAGAATCCTCTTTCTCCATCCATTGTGTTACCTCTAATCAGAATAAAGTAATATATTAAAATTAGGTACGGAGGGCAGGGAGCATATGTAAAGTCTCTGTACTTCCTGCTCAGTTTTTTTGTGAATCTAATACCTAAAAAATAAAGGCAATTTTTAAAAAAATGAAATGTGTAGAAGTAAATATATTTGGACATGATTTAAAGGTTTGAAGTATCCAAAGGGACAGTCTGTACTTGTCTCATATGGCGTATATTTGACATTTATACCCCTGTTCTTTGGGGCATACACAAAACGAAACTGGTTTCTGCAAAGAATTTCTTCCAACATCACTGAGGAAGATAAACCTCCAATCAGTTGCTAATATATATAGTTACTAAACCAAAAAAGGTTAGGGATGCCTGGGTGGCTCAGTTGGTTAAGCATTTGCCTTCGGCTCAGGTCATGATCCCAGGGGATTCTGGGCTCCCTGCTCGGCAGGGAGTCTGCTTCTTCCTCTGCCCTCACCCCACTGGTGCTCTCTCTCTCTCTCTCAAATAAGTAAAGGCTTTAACCCAAAAAGATTTAAAAAAAAAAAATCACCTTGCGGAATATGCAATTTTCTCCAAAGTTTTTGCCAATATAAATGTCCATTTGGACAATGGAATGTCATGGAAACTAGTGCAGCCTGCATCATATCTCTAAGAATGGAATAAAAGTCTTATAACTGCTATTGTAAACTTCAATCTGTATGTCTTCACATAAGTTTTACCCTCTGAGAATCTCAGAACACAGTCTCTAGGACATTAGTAAAACTGATACACATCAGCTTCTATTGATTCCGTTGCAGTTTACAGCCTGTGCTAGTTACCCTTTTATTTCTCCAGACTTGTTAGTGTTTTCTATGTTTTGCTCTCTGCCTTTATGATGTTGCTCTGCCTAGGACTATTTGGTGAAACAAGAAATTATTTTATTATGTTCATGTTTGCTGCTTGAAGAATACAATGAGACAGAATGGAGACGAGCAGGAGAAAATTGTCTCTGAATATTTAGAAATACAATTTGCCAAATATTTTTATATTGCACCAAATTAAGATATTTTCCAATAAACAGAAAATTCTTGACACACTTGTCTAGTTCCGGTAGAGAATACATATTACTACATCATCATAACTAATATTCCATATGCACACTGTAATGAATAGGAAGAATAGCAAATGCATAATCCATCTTTTAAAAATTAATTTAATTAATTAATTCTCTATCTAAAGCCAGCCATACAGATTTATAACACATAACAAATACCTTCCAAAAGGATGAAGGATTGTAGGGATGTTTGTTCCTTCATAAATAGACCCAAAATAGGAAAAAAGAATAACTAATTTTGAAGAAGGTATTTTAATATGTCTTTTAAATGTCCATGATCTTCATTCCATTCAAAAGAAGGAGGAATCTCTTAAAGCCTTCCAAAATTATTCTTTAATAAAGCAAGATATCTCGGATTCTGGACTTCAGAGTCATGCAAATTTGGCTACATATCTTGACTCTGTCAGTGGCTCTGAAACTTGTCAGTTTCCCACCCTCCATTCCATTATCACTGGAATAGCATTCCTTAAGGTTCTGTCCCAGGTACTTTTCTTTCCCCCTCGGTATACTCTTGCTTTATTTGTCAGTAACTCCCAGATGTTTTTCAAGACCAAGCCTGTTCCCTGATTTTCAAATCCATATAATTAATGGCAACTCAGTATCCTTACTTGAATGACTCAAAGACATTTCAAACTCAATATATCCAACAGAACTCGTAATATTTTTTCTCAAACAAACATCACCTGGAACATTGCCCTTCACGATGAATCTCCCCATGTTCCCTCTATTTGATGCCAGAATTTTCAAACTACTATTGGATTCCAAATGCCCCATGCCCAATCAAGTCCATGCCAACCCTCAATATTTCTTGAATGTAGCACATTCTCTCAATCTTCATTTCTGTCATTCTTCCCTGGTCTACCACTATAGCCTATTAATTGTCCACACTACCTCCTTTCCAATCCATTTAAACTCTTGTAACCAGAGGAATACTTAAAATGTGAACATTTTTGAGTCGCACACTAGTTTAAAATCCTTCACTCATTTTCCATTGTTTTTAAGATGAGATCTAGGGACTCTCTGTGCCTACGTCTTCAGCCTCACCCAGACAGTTTTTCCCTTCTTTTGGTCATTCTGAACTGGTTTCAGTTTGTGAAATACTCTAAACTTGGCTTTATCTCTAGACCTGCCTCCATGGCATAGCATTTGCTCAAGAAAGGGTTTCCCCCACCAGCTTCCCTTGCTTCATTGGTCTCACTTACTCCATTCTAGGTCTCATCTAGGACATGGTAGCTTCAGAGCGTTCTTCCTGACCTCCTGGGCTATGTGCTGGTCTCAGTTTTACAGGCCAGTAGCACTCTGATTTTTCCCTTCTGTCATCCATCATACTTCTAATTACATGTCCGATGCCTTTCTTTTCCAGCAAAATGTAAGGACAGTGTGAGAAAACTTATGTTGGTGTCATTCTTTTTTTGAGTGACATAAGGCTAGACAAACTAAGGTTTCTTCATCTTTAAATTGAGGTATTAATGCATATCTCATAGGGCCATTGTAAAAGATCAGTGTAAAGGGGAGGGCTAAGTTAAAATAAGTTTGTGTCCATTTCTCTTCTTCTTATCAGTCTTGATATATTCATTTTCAGGTGTTGCTGTAACAAATTCTCATAAATTTAGCAGCTTAAAGAACACAAATTTATTATTTTATACTTGCTGTAGGTGAGAAATCTAATTCAGGCTACACCAAGTTAAAATAAGAGCGGGGCTGTGTTCCATCTCCAGACTGTAGGGAAGCGTGTGTTCCCATGCCTTTTCCAGCTTCCAGAGGCCACCCCCATTCCTTGTCACCTCTTCCTCCATCTTCAAAGCCAGCAACAACAGGCTGAGTTCTCTCACACTTCAACATTCTTCTCTTTCTTTTCCTGTCTTATCTTTTCACTCCCACCAGAGAATGTTCTCTAAGATTATATTGTGCCCACCCAGATAATCCAGGATAATATTCTCATTTTAAGTCTATACTCTTAGTAACATCTGAAAAGTCGTTTTTGCCATGTAAAGTAGCATATTCACAGGATCTGGGGGATTAGAGCACAGACATCTTTGGGGGTTATTCTGCTTACACAAGGTGTGATGGTAATATCACTATTGTTTTTATTGTTAAACTAAATTTCTTCAATATTCTAAAGGGGAAAAAAAGAAAAATGAAAAATGGTAAAGTGTACTCTTACTCTATTTGTCCTTCGGTAAAGAATGCAGTAGTAAAAGAAGAAAGAGAATCATAACCTATTCCCCACCCTCAACCCAAACTCAGGCCCCAATCAAATTACTATCAATAAATCTCAAAATATTTTTTGTGGATAAAGGAGTTTATGGCTTGATAAATATGCCTAACATGTATAGTCTAAATGAGTTCACAACTTTCACTGAGCAAAGTAATATACAGAACAATGTCAAAGTTTGTGTACCTCGGACATACGCCCAGGGCTGGATAGGCCTATCACATTGTGGCTTGTGATCACCTATGAATGTCTGCTCATTCTTAACTGTCTGTATTGGGCTTAATCGTAAAAACTTCACACTCAGCCAGCGTATTGCATTGGTTAGCCTGAGAAGATAACATTACCTTTTGTTTGTGTTTTGCTACTTCTTCGGGCTTCTCTTTCCACCAACATGAAATGCCCTTCATATCAATCACCTTTTTGTCTTTGCATATTTTACTTTTTAAAGATATTTTGGAATTCCATTGGCTCCGTGAACTTTCTTATATGTCATCGTCTCTATTTTAGAACCCTGAGTACCATATTTGCTAGTGTGGTTTCAGTTTTTTCAAGGACCTGCAATCGCCTGTAAAATTAATTTTATTTGAGAAAAATGGATATTCTGTGTTTTCTTTACAACAATGGGATATTTTGTGTACATTTCCTCCTTTTTACCAAGCATATCTTTACTAGGAATGACAGAGATGCTTTACCATAGAGGTCAGCACTTACTTTGTAATGGATCAAACCATTTCTAGTGCCTTTGCAAATCCAGGCTGCAAAAGTCACAGATCTGAGGCAAGTGGCTGCAACACTTGGGTTTTTATTAATTTCCCTGTTCAACAGTGCATTTCCTTCCTTGAATTTAAGAAGTTTTGTCAAGGAATGCATTACTGCTATTCATTGCTGTAACACATTATTCTCACATAAATGGTTATTCTAAAAAGATACTAAATTGGACTGAGTCGCGTTTTTGGAGATTGGCCAACATGACCAGCTGGTATCTTAGTATGCAGTATGTCATTCTATAGACAACAGGAATGAGGTACTAATAGAATGTTGCTTCTGGAGTAGAACCACAAAAAGCATCATCCCTACAGCCATATGACATTGACTGGTTTTCACAGCTACAATGCTAAGGAATCAATAGGGCCAGTAATTAAGGGAAGCAAACCTTTTTTCCATGTTCAACACCTAGGGAATTATATCATCTATTGCTCCTATATTTACCCCTAACAAGTAAGTTCCTGCCTAAAACAACGGTATTGATTATTAATATATCAGACGGCAATATAAATCTATCTTCTGTGGAAGGGATGAGCTGGAAAGGGGTTGGGATTTATGAAGTGCTCTAAAGGGTAGTCTATGAGTCCAACACCATTGACAACACCTGGAAGCTTCTTAAATATGTAGGCCACTTAGGCAAAGTATACATTTGACATTAAAGATAATGTAGAAATTTCAAAATGCAGTGCATAGATATAGAACTTTGCCAAGAAATGTTTGTCATAATAATCTGAATATCATTATTTTTCATTAACAGCATTTTAGATAACATGCATTTTTAAAGTGAAAAATGGAAAATTTTTATGAATATAGGTACTTGTAAAATCAATTCTCTTATCTAGAGTGCAACCAATAACTTTTTGTTTTTAAGTAGCCTCCATGCCCAGTGTGAGGCTTGAACTCATGACCCTGAGATTAAGAGTCACATACTCTACTGACTGAGCCAGCTTGGTGCTCCTTAATAAATATTTTTTAACTTATTATACCAATTGATAAATATAAGGGTATTTCTATAATATGTAAATACATGAGTACCATTGAATGCTGGGTTACAGTTTGTGTTATTATTTAACTGAGGCATGACATACATTAGGCTGTAATTTTTAGAGAGCATTAGGCTGAGTTAGGAATTCTTTTGTTGTCCTTTCTCTGTGCCACTCTGACTCAGGCCATATCTGTACCCAGACACACCTTCTTCTTTGGCATTCACCACCCCTCCCCCTTTTTTCCTCTATTGATTTTTATTATTTCCTAGATTCACATTTTTGGTTGCTTTGATAAACTAGCCTATAGATGGAATTTTATATTAAACTTCCCTCTCTTATCATTAGCGATTTAATAAATATACAGAGTGAGTTATCCTTTTTTTCAGTTTTGTTAAGATCCAGGTTTAGAATCAGAACAGGATATTAAGTTTATCTCAATCACAGTTCAGCATTTCTTTGCTTTCATAAGGACATGGCATAATAATTGGAATATTTAAATAAATGCTTTGCATGAATAACTCTGGAAGAGAATGCCAGAGTTCAAGCCCATGGTACCTAAGAAGGTAAGAAATTTTGCTTTTGCTTGTAGGCAGAATATTGAAATAGTGTCTCTACTGGTTTTACCAGAAATTAGGTTCACCGATTAAGAAAAACATTGTTTCACCCTTCTTATCACTGTGAATACTAAATCTATTATGAATGAAGTCGAAATAATTAAATTTTGAAGTAAAGCCCCAAAAGTTAGGATGAAGAATTTTACCTCCTGGAAATGACGAGCTTCTTTAGTCTTTAGTTAGAAGAAAAAAATCAAAATGATTCCCTTTACAAGAGCTACATTTCCATTAATATACCAACAATAATTATTGACATTAGCCTAAACATCTAGATAAGCCATTTTCATCCCTTGTGTAGAGGAGCAATATTCAACATGCCTTACAGTTTATCCTATATGAGATTTAAATTTCTCTTGCCAAAGTTTAAGGCCACACAGCTCATAAATATTTTTAGAAGACACAAAAATAGTTCTTTTCCATTGCACTGTGAAAATTAGATGGCTGGTTCCTTTCCACACCTCTTCTAGTTACCTAAATTTGCGTTTTCCTAAACCTTTGTTGATAGTCATTTATATCTATTGGGTTTTGAGGTTTTTTTAGTATTCTTTTAAGTGACTTAAGGAATTATAAGGAATTATATCAATTATATCAATTAAATAAGGAATCATCCTTAACTTTTCACATTCTAGTTGCAGTTAATATAGTACTACTACATATAAAATATAAAAACCATGTAACCATGTGGGCTATTTACCCCCTGATCTTTTATGTTACTCATATGTATTACATTTACATATGTTAGAAACTCCACCATCCAGTGTTATAATTTTCCTTTAAACAGTTTATATTTTAGGGCACCTGGGTGGCTCATCCATAAGCATCTGCCTTCAGCTCAGGTCATGATCCCAGGGTCCTGGGATCAAGTCCCATGTCGAGGCTCCCTGCTCAATGGGGAGTCTGCCTCTCCCTCTACCCTTCTCCCCTGCTTGTGATCTCTCTCTCTCTCAAATAAATAAAATCTTTAAAAAAAAACAATTATTTATGTCTTAAATAAGTTAAGAGGGGAAGTAACAAGCTCTTATATTTACTGACACATTTACTATTTCTGACGTGCTTTATTCCTTCCTGAAGATTCAAGTTATCAAAGTTGATCTTTTTTGCCTGATAGTTTTTCTGTAATTTTATCTCTTTCATTTCACATTTTACTCTAAAAAGCAAGAAGAAACCAAACCACAGCTTCAACACTTCGCTTGGAAATTTCCTCAGCTAAATATTCCCGTTCATTACTTACAAGTTCTACTTTGCATATAACTGCAGAGCACATTTCTGCTCACTTCTCTGCCACTATAGATCCCCTTATTCCGGTTTCCAATAGCATGCTCCGTATTCCCTTCTGGGTTCTCTCTAGCAAGTTTATTAACATCCATGTTTTTACTAACAGTATGTTCAAGGCAGTCCAGGCTCTTCCCATGATGTTCCCCCAAAATGTTCCAGCTTTAATCCATTACCCAATTCCAAGGCCACTTCCACATTTTTTGGTATTTGTTACAGCACCACCCCACTTCCAGTACCAAAATCTGCATTAGTTTTCTATGGCCTTTGTAACAAATCACTACAAGCTTAGTGGATTGAACAACACAAATTTCACTTACAGTTCTGGACATCAGAAGTCTGAAATTGTTCTCATGGGCTAACATGAAGATGTCAGCAAGACTGCATTCCTTTCTTAGGAGACACCTAAGGGAATTTTTTTTTCTAGTTTCTTGAAGCTACAGATTCCTTGGCTGGTGGCTCCTTTCCATATTCAAAGCCAAGAGTAGCTTATCTACTCTTTCTCATATCCCATCACTCTGAAATTACTCTGCTGCTTCCCCCTTAAACATTTTAGGACCCTTGAGATTACATTGGGCCCACAAACATAATGCAGAAAATCTTCCTTTTCCAGTTAAAATGACTAGCAACCTTACTCCATCTACCTGAATTTCCTTTGGCATGTAATTTAACGTATTGACCAGTTCCAAGGATCAGGACATGGACATCTCTGGTAGGCTATTATTCGGCTTGCCATGCACAGCCAGCTTAAACCTGAAACTATCTTGCAATGGCAGCAGCCCAAATGTCAGTTTATTTTTGTAACCTTAGCTGTGCTGCTAGGGGTCTGTCCCACATATATGTTGTTCAGATCAGCCAAAGAACTGGTTAGGGTTGATACATGGAATTCAGGGCTCCTCCTCTTAGGCTATCTCATTTTGGGAATCTCACCTGACATTATTCAATGACTATGGTTGACCCAAATTCTGTCCTCAGGTTCTTCAAGCCAATAAGGTTGTGGATTTTCTATTGGAGTTTTAGCTACCCTACATGATGAAGACCTGTGCTTGTCATCAGTTGAAAAGTCGTATATATGGGAAGCCCACTCCGTGTGATTCCATTCTACAAAGCACTGATTTGTCTCCAATATCTGTCTACTTTTGGACACTATCTAGTGCTTTCAGGTAGGTTTTCTTTTCACTTCAGTCATAAAATATAGTTGTGTCTGTGTGAAGGTTGGTATGAAAGTTAATCCAAGGGTTGGTCGCAGCCCTCTAACCAGACAAGAAGCTTTGATATTTGTTTTTTAAATTGTTGATGACCAGGCAATTTCTCACTAAAGTGAGGAATAAACAATTTGTAAAAATAACTTCAATAAGTCAATATTCCAGTGTTCTAAAAGAATGTCAATTGGTAGTCCACTGCTTCTACCTAGAATATTCAAAATAAGAGCCTCAAATGCAAAAGCAAATATTACGTACTAAGGTGTTATCAGCATATGTCCAATCTGAATATTTGGATAGTTGGATAGAGATTTAAAGCCACTAGTCAGAACATGACTTTAGATTCAGAGTCTTGCTGGAGAGAGACTAGTTAAGGCAATTAATTTTGTTTATAATGCATCCATAGCAAAATCATAAATACTTTGCAGAAAAAACAACCGGTTGCTTCAGAATGTCTTTTGAGTGTATTAAAACACATCCTCATCTTTATTACAGGGCATCACCAGATTTTACCCTATATTTTCATATATAATATATATATATATGTATATATATATATATATATATATATATATATACACACACACACACACACATACTTTCCTATACCTTCACATTATAAGGGAATTTAGAAATTGACCTAGAGGGACACCTCAAAACACAGGATGTTTGCTGGTTTCATTATGCTTTCCACTGTTTTTTTTTTTGTACACAAGATTTCTTTTTCTGTACTTGTAGAAAGAAACAAAAAAAAAGTTTTAATGGTTTTTCCTGTAAAATATGGCAGTTTGATTTCTTACAGTTATTCACCAGAGTTTCTCTTAGGCCAGTGATTTCCATAAGAAAGGGAAATTGTTTGGGTTAGGATTTTCAGAGCCATGCATGCCACAAATTGTGTGTGTGCGTGTGTGTTTGCGCACATATGTGCACATGTTTGTTTTCAGGTGATAGAGCAATTGAGGAAAAGGAAGGAAGTATAGTACCACTTTTCTAGATTTCTTTACGCCCACCCTGAGCAATATTTCTGTAAAGAACATTAGGTTAACTTGAAATGAAAGCTTAGACAATTGTTTAAAGACAAAATGTTGATGCAATATGATTGTTGGAAGAAGTGAACTGCTTTATGAGAAGTGTTTTGATATAGAATACAACAAAAACAATTCGGTACTAGCTTGTAATATGTTAAAGTATTTTTTTTAAACACTGGGCCATGAAATTTTTCATACCTCAGAAGAAAATATCCTTGTTTGAGCTCATTTCAACCTGTGGCAGCACTTTCTGTGTGGGTCAGTGATGCTGGCTTAATATACTTTAGCATTTTCCCCTTTGATGAGAATGTGGTATTAAAACAGCAAGTTCTGGGGTGTCTGGGTGGCTCAGTCAGTTAAGTGTCTGCCTTTGGCTCAGGTCATGAACCTGGGGTCCTGGGATTGAGCCTCGTGTCAGGCTCCTTGCTCCGTGGGGAGCCTGCTTCTCCCTCTTTCTCTCCCTCCTGCTCCCTCCCCCTGCTTGTGCGCTCTCTCTCTCTCTCTCTGTCAACTAAATAAATAAATCAATCTTTTAAAAAAATCAATAAATAAAAATTAAATAAATAAAAACACGTTCTTAGAGAACATAGAGGTATCAGATTTTTAAATCTCTCACTGCACATTAAAATTTTCTATCTTACTCCCTCCTTCCCTCATGTTCTGTTTTCTCACATACCCACACAGAAATCTTCAGAACAGTTAAAATGGGGAAAAAATGAAACACATATTTTATTTGCTCTAGCACTGGATAAAATCTTTAAGGGGGCAAAAATGTTTAACTCTTATTCAGAAATCTCTAAGTAAAATAGATTATCCAGGAAAATAAGTTATATCTTGTATCCTTGAGTCACCTCCAGCAAATCGATGTATATATGTTCCATGGACTATGCATTTCTCACAATAAGAAGTTGGACATGTACTATCCATGAAAGTCTGTTAATTCTTCTAATGAACCTGGAGTTTTTTGCTTAAAAAATATCAAATTCTATTTCATTCATATTACCATAGGTATTCTCATTTTACTCACTGAAGAAAATGCAGTCTGGCTGAAATTTAAAATGGTACCGCTTTATCCAAATAATAGGGACCTTGCAATATATTTTCACTAGAAAACTTTTCCACATCTGGATTTGACTTCATAGCTCCCTTTTTTTTCTTGTCTAAATCATTAACTAAATATTGTCTCTGCTGAACCAACAGGATAAATGACAGGTCTAAGTAAATATAGATATTTTGCTATGGTTTATCACTTCGTTTCTTTCTATGTTTCCTTTTAGTATTTCCCCCTCTGGTGTTCCTTATGGCACTGCTACAATTTGCCCTCTCCTCTCATCTTACAGGTTAACTAGCCACATCAATTCATGAAATGTGTACAATTTCTGACACTTTAGAAGATGATTTTTTTGCCACAGTGGCTTTTATCTTGAGGTTTCTCACATTTGTTGGATCCCATTGTTTGTTTTAGCTCTTTTTCCTTTTTTATAATAAAGTAAATGGGTTTTGCTCAGATTAACTTTTAATAAATTTATGAACAATTATGAAGAACTAATTAGATTAATTCCATAGTCTCTTGGTGAGATTTGGTTAGTGTGTGATTTTCTTTTACTGTGGTGGATAAGTAATGCTTGTGAAAAGATCTGCTTAGAAAAGGAGAAAGAAACAGATGGCTCACAACGATATGCTTCGATAAAAGAATGCAACACAAATCTTGGTAGCAGATTTTCTTAAAATATTTTCTTATCCCTACTGGCTTTGATACTTCTGATTATATTTTGTTTTCTTAGGTGAAATGTTATCTACCTGAATTGTTATAAAGTAGTTAACATTTCTCAAAGCATCAGAAAAAAAAATTTTATATCAGGAGTAAATAAAATTGAACTCCAAAATAGATTGCCTTATCAGAGAATTATAGAAAAACCTCTATCTGGTTTTAAGCCTGTGTCTCTAAAGTACAAACAAATATTTTATTTATTATTAGTATTTCCTGCTCTATAGAGTGTAGACTTCTATTAAATGTATTTAAAGATCTAGCATTCCCTATGGAATTAGCATTATTGCGTTGAATATCCGTGTACATTTACTTGCAACAAACATTCTGGTCCATCATCTAAACCCTGTACGGTCTTGCCTTTTTAGACTATTACTAAACCAGGAGAAATAATTGATACAAGTATTCCAGTAAACTGTCCTCCAAAATGAAGGAGAGATAAAGACTTTAATAGATAAACAAAACCTAAATGAGTTCATTACTACACTTGCCTTACAAGAAATGCTAAAAGAAGTCATTCAAGTTCAAATGAAAGGTTGCTAGCCAGCACCATGAAAGCAGGTAAAAATATAAAGCTCTCTGGCAATGATAAATATATAGACAAAAACAGAATCCTGTAACACTACAATCACCTTAATTCTAGCATTAACCATAAATCACCTTAATTCTAGCATAGAATTTAAAGATAAAAGCATTAAAAATAACTGCAACTGTATTATTAGATTAGTGGATACAAAATATAAAAATACCTAATTTGTGACACTAATGACTTAAAATGTGGTGGATGTAAAGGAGTAGAGTTTTTATGTGCAACTGAAATTAAGTTAATAGTTTAGAACAGACTTCTATAACTGCAAGATCTTCTATGTAATACCCATGGTTACCACAAAGGAAATTCCTAAAGAAAATACACGAGAGGAATCAAGTATGTCAGTAAAAAAAAATCAGTGAAACACAAAAGAAGATAGGAGAGGAAAAGAAAAACACCCTTTCATGGTAATAATAAAAACAGTCAACGGACTAAGAAACTTAGGAAATTACCTCAACGTAATAAAGGTCACATATGAAAAGCTCATAGATATCATACTCAACAGGGGAATCTGAAAGATTTTCTTCTAAGATCAAAAACAAGGCAAGGATGTCCATTATGCAACTCTATTCCACATAGTATTGGAAAGCCTAGCCTGAGCAATTAGGTAAGAAAAAGAAATAAAAGACATCCAAATCAGAAAAGAAGTAAAATTATCTTTGTTCACAGATGATATAATCTTTTTTTTCTTTTTGATGATATAATCTTCTTGTGGAAAATCCTAAAGATTCCACCAAAAACTATTCAAACTAATAAGCAAATTCAGAAAAGTTGCAGGACACAGTCAACACACAAACACACACACACAATTAGCTAATATTGAATAGTCTGAAAAGGAAATTAAGAAAATAATTTCATTTACAGTAGCATTAAAAATAAATATTTAGGAATAAACATACCTAAGGAAGTTAAAGACTTGAACACTGAAAATTACAAAATGTTGCCAAAAGAAATTAAAGACACAAATAAATGGAAAAATATCCCATGTTCATGCATGGATTGGAAGACTTAACATTGTTAAAATGTCCATACTACCCAAAGCAAAGATTCAAGTCAACCCTTATCAAAATCTCAAAGGCAATTTCTTTCAGAAATAGAAAAAAACAATCTTAAAATTCATATGGAATTGTAAGGGCCTCAAATAGCCAAAACAATCCTGAGAAAGAAAAACAAAATTGGGGTTCTCACACTTCCTGATTTTAAAACGTTTTACAAAACTACAGTAATCAAAACGGTATGGTACTGGCATAAAGACAGACATACAAACCAATGGAACAGAATAGAAAGCTCAGCAGTAAACCTTCATATACATGGTCATATGACTTTCAACTAGAGTGCCAAGACTGCATAATGGGGAAAGGATAATCACTTCAACAAATGCGTTGGGAAAACTGCATATTCCAACTGTGGAAAAAAATGAAGTTGGACTTTACATTACACCCTATACAAAAATTAAAATGAAGTAAAGGCTTTAGCATAAGACTTAAACTCTATTTCCGGAGAAGATATAGGTAATAAGCTTCATGACGTTGGATTTGACAATTATTTCTTGGATGTGACAACAACGGCACAAGTAGTAAAAGCAAAAAAAAAATAAGCAAATGGGACTATATCAAACTTTAAAAGTTCTATAACATCAAAAGAAACAATCAACCACTCTTTTCAACAATTGAAAAGAGAACCTATGGAATGGAAGAAAGTATTTTGCAAACTATATATCTGACAGGGAGTTGATAGTCAATATATATAAAGAATTCCTACAACTCAACAAAAACAACAGCAAAAGAAAACCAAAAATAACCAAAACTGATTTAAAAATGGATAAAGGATTTAAATAAACATTTTCTTTCTTTCTTTCTTTCTTTAAGTAGGCTCCATACCTAGTGTGGGGCTTGAACTCATGACCCTGAGATCAAGAGTCAAATACTGTACCGACTGAGCCACCCAGGGATCCCTTAAGTGGGCATTTTCTTAAGGGATGTATACACATGGCCAACAAGTATATGAGAAGATGCTCAACATCACTAATCTTTAAGTATTTTATGAAATAAAAAATTAAAAAGGTATTGATGAAGATGTGGAGATACTGGAACTCTTGTACACTGATGATGGGAACGTAAATGATGTAGCTGCTACGGAAAACAGTAGAGATTCCTCTGAAAATTAGACATAGAACTGCCATATGATCCCACAATCCCACTTCTTGGTATTCATTCAAAAAATTTAAAACAAGATCTTGAAGAGATATCTGCACTCCCATGTTCATTACAACATTATTTACAATAGCCAGGAGCTGGAAACAACCTACATGTCAATGGATGGATTAATGGATAAAGAAAATGTGGTATATACATACAATGGAATATTATTCAGCCTTTAAAAAGAAGGAAATCCTGTCATATTCTACAACATGTATGAACCATAAAGACAGTATACTAAGTGAAATAAGCTAATCACAAAAGATAAATACTGCGTGATTCCAATTACATGATGTATCTTGAGTAGTAAGACTCAGAAACATGAAGTAGAATGGTGGTTGCCAGAAGCTGGGGCTAGAGGGGAAAAGAGAGTTGTTCAATGGGTGTAGACTTCCAGTTTTGCAAGATGAAAATTTCTAGAGATCTATTGCAAAACAGTATGCATATAGTTAACACTACTGTGCACTTAAAAATGGCTAAGAAGGGAAATTTTATGTTTTGGTTTTTTATCGTAATAAAAATCAAACTTTCAAAAAGTAAATTTAGGCCTATCAAATATTAAATTAAATATTATTAAATATTAAATATTTATTCATTGTACTTATTTATATAAATAAATATAAATAATATATATTATATATTAGTATACTATATATAACTAATATATAGTATATTTATATAATATATATTATTTATATATAGTATATTACAAGGTATATTTATATTACAGTATATTACAAGTATACTACAATTATACTATATATAGTATATTACAAGGATTGAATGAGATAATGTGCCTGACTTATCTAGCCTAGTGCCTGTCCAGAGTAGATAATGAATTTTCTCATTCCCTCCCTTTTCTTTCCAATTCGCAAAATATTGATTGGGTGTCCACTGATGCATGGCACTAGAAAATCATTCCAAAAAGATAGGTGAAGGATTTTTAAATCATGTGGCAAATTATTTAAGAAAATATTAATTTTGATGTAAAATATTAATAATATAAAGTTAATTATGAATTAATAATATAAAACAATATTATTGCAATGTGCCAAGCACCATAAATGCATGATTGCCTTATATCTTAGCATTCTGACAACAAATATGAAGAAGTCACTATTATTATTCTCATTTTACCAATAAGGAACCTGAGGTTTAGAGAATTTAACCTATCCAAAGCTCCACTAGTATGAGCAGAGCATAACTCCATATCTGACTCTAAAGTCCAAGCTCCCAATTGTTACTCTACTGTACTGCTTATGGAGAATGAGCTCAAATGTGTAACAGTCTTACCTAGAAATAAAAATCAATCAAAATGTAGCAGTCCTTATCTTAGGTAAGGATAAGGAAAAGGGGAGATGAGTAAGCAAACCTCCTTCCTTCCTATTATACTTCCAAATTTCTACCTCTTTCCAGATCTCAAGTATGGATTTTACGGTTTCCCCAATTTCTTTCTCAGTTTTATTGTCTTGGTAATTAAGGCTTTCCAAAATGCTTTACAAATGGGAAACAACCATGGACTTGATTGATACTAGCTTTAATGGAGGAGGGAGAATGAACTGTACCTTGAGAAATGGATTAAGTTTGAATAGACTGAGAATATAGGGGAAGGCTCAGAGGAAGGAATTAGCAGGACATTTTGTGAACAATAATAAGATTCTAGAGCAGAGGTTTTTCTTTGAAAAGATTAAACTGAAACATGTATGGAGCTTTATTAGACCATTAATATATTAGACTAGACCATTCATGACCCAGATCATTGGTTTTCAAATCACCTTGAAGAAAACTCGATATTGCTTAAGATTCTGGAAACATTGCCAGAGCAAGCCTGGTAGACCCATTTAGTACCTGCTAAATCATTTGGTACAAAAGATCTAATTGAACCAGAAATGTTGACAAAAAGGGATATAACAAAAGAGGATATAACAAAAGAGGATTTTGCCTTCCTCAGCTTGATCAGACTCTATTGCTCATGGTTTTGTTTCACTTAGAAGTATAGGATGAGGCAGAGGCAATATCTTTTTAAGCTTGTACATTGTGTCTCTGAGTAAAAATGAGGTATTTTGCTTTCAGATCTACTCTTCTGTATTGATCTCAGTCTTTACATACACACACACATATGCATACACACACAGAGATTTTTTTTTTCTAATGAATGAGGATAGAGAGAAAAATAAAAACAAGGAAAATACTTGTGGGCTCTTTCCAGACATTATGTAAAGTTATTTGTTGCTAGTTATCTCTTTCCCTAGGTCTTTGCTTGAACTAGAGTTTTATTAAAGTCTGTGGCATAAGTGTCATATTGTAGTTGAGAAAAGCAATATTCAGTTTGTTAAAGCTATGAAACACAGTAGGAAATCTGTTATTCTTTTTATCTTTCAGTTAAAAAAAATGTAATTAACCCCCCAGTGTTTCAGGAATATAGATAGAGGTATAAATACTTTTAAGTAGATAGTGGAAATGAATTTGGATTTGTGCTTTTTAAGTTTGTATGCAGTAATCACATAGAATCTTTTGAAATCATGTATGCTATGAATCTGTTCTTGGTTACCTATAGATTTCAACAAAGCTGATTCTTTTTTTAATTTAGAAGTATGCTGGAAGTCAAAAATGGTGACATTATCTGCAATCTAAGTGGGAATGTACTGCATATCATTTATTGTTAAGCACAGTTAAAATCTTGTTTATCACAATAAACCTTTTGTAAAATTCCCAATTAAAATATTCACCTTGGGTTATTTTTAATCATATTTCACTTCCTATTTTCACTTATACAATATAATTCTTAACACTGATGTATACATGATACTAAATATCATTAAGGTTTTGTTATTTCTCTGAGTTTTAACTCATAACTCTCCATAACTTAGAGTTGACTTTCAAGTGAAATTACTTTATTTAATGTTGAGTTGATAGTTCATTAGCCAACCATGACCCCTAACACATAGACCACACACACACACACACACACACACACACACACACACACACACCCCTCCCTCCTTGGATGCTATATTTAATTAGATTTTTCTGTAATGGTGTCATAACAACATTCTAGTACATGTAGAATCGTTCATTAATGAAAAAAATGCCAATTTCCCAAGATTCTTAAAAGTTCAGTAAAAGAAACATTTCTCATGATTTTATTCTAATGTAAAGTATTACCAAAATTTCCATAAAATGAATTATTCATTTCCTGTAAAGCTTAGCCAATATACTTACTTGTAAGTAAAATTTAGTTAAATAAGCAAGATTTATTTAACCTCCATACTTAAAACACCAGCCTACCTTATTTCTCACACTACTAATAATATATAAATTTTAATAATATTTTTTTCTGTTATCTATCCATAATTTTAAAATATACAGAACTTTAGGTATTTCCTTTCCAGTGATTCTAAGATATCTATCCCCTTATATTTAAGAGAGATATAAAATTTAACATTTAAAAAATATTTTTCATATAGCTAGAAGATGAAAATCTGAATACAATCTGAGGGTTAACTCCTAATAAAATTAACTTGACTATGTCTGTGCTTCAAATGATTTGTATATTAATTCAAGAAATATTAATAGATTTGCAATCTTAATCATAAAATCACTTCCTTCAAAACAAATATGTATTCTGCAACCTATTTTCATATAAAACTTTCATCAAAAGCTACTTAAATGTACCTTCACTCTAAGTTGCACAAGTGGCTAACATAAACATAAATTATACTCAAGACGAATAGTGGTGTTCACATACAGGATTTTTGCTTCAAGAATGGCACAAAAGGAAGGGTCTTTACAGATTCACACTACTGCATGTAACAATTATAAACTCTGGACAAAATAAAACAATAACAAAATAAAATTAACAACCTGAAAGCTCTGGAGTATGAATGAAGACATGTAGACCCTTGCAGGAGAGCTAAAATTTGAAAGAAGATTCCAAAATGGTTTGAATTTCCCACTATTGTAGATTTGGTTCAAGAACAGGCCACAGTTATACAGGCAGCCAAGAAAAGTGACCAACTCTCAAGAAGTAAACAATCAATAGAAGCCAATTTCAGGATGCGCCAAAAGGGAAAGTTGTCAGAAAAGGACATTTAAGAAGCTATTATAACTATATTTAATATGGCAAAGGAAAATATATTGAAAACCAAGATAGAAAATCTCAACAGAAAGATGGAAAATGTTTTTAAAATCCAAATAAAAACTTTGGAATTGAAAAATTTCTTAAAAATTCAATGGAGATCTATAATAAGATAATGGAGATAACAGAAAAGAATCAGTGAGCTTAAAAAATAGGTGGTAGATATTATCCAATCTAAAGAAAAGAGGAGAAAAAAAGATAGAAAAACACATAAATTTTCAAGAACCAGAGAAAAACAATTAAAATTATTAATTAATGTGTACTTAGAGTCCCAGAAGAGAGGAGAGAAAGAATGAAGGAGAAAAACTATATAAAGAAATTATGACTGATAATCTCCCTAATTTGGTAAAAGATACAAATGTAGAAATCATCAAAGCTCAGTAGACCCCAGGAAATATAAATGCAAAGAAAATCATGCCTAGGAAAAATATACTCAAACTCCTGAAAACCAAAGATAAAATCTTGAAAGTAACCAGAGTAAACAACGTATTACATACATGGAAACAATGATTCAAATACTCTAGCTTTCTTATTGAAAACCACAGAGGCCAGAAAGCCTGGGAGGGATTATTTAAGAGCTGACGTTAAAAAACAAAAAACAACAATAACAAAAACCAGTTAACTCACAATTTCTATTTTCAGTGAAAACATCCTCTGAGTACAAAAGTAAAAAAGAAAAAATTTAGATAAAAAGATTTGTTGCCAGCAAACCTATACTATACGAAAAGCCAAAAGATGTTTTCAGGCTGAAGGGAAATCTTTTTCGAGAAGTGAGCAGCACTGGAAATGACAAATATCTGGATAAAATAAAAGAATATTTTCTTCTTTTTAAAAAAAATATAACCATTTGAAGCAAAAATTAATGTTATAATGCAGATGTAACATGCATAACAATTGTGACTATAAAGTCCTTGTCTAATGAATGCATTTTAAAAATACCAAGATGGTGGGCCTAAATCTGTATCAATTACCACATTAATGGATTAAACAGTGTGATTAAAAGGTGAAAAATTTTCACAGTAGACGTGAAAGCAATACCCAAATACATTCCGTTACGGGAGATGCACTTTAAATATAAAAACAAAGAGAGGAGCCTGGGTGGCTCAGTCCATTAAGTGTCCAATTCTTAGTTTCAGCTCAGGTCATGATCTCAGGGTTGTGAGGTTGAGCCCTGTGACGGGCTCCACACTCAGCTCAGAGTCTGCTTGAGATTCTTTGCCTCTCCTGCTTCCCCTCCCCCTGCTCATGTGCTCTCTCTCTAAAATAAATAAATAAAATATTTCAAATAAATAAATATAATAGTTGAAAGTAAACGGAAGGAAAAAAATCAACCATCAGCATAAGTAGTTTGGAAATACTATATTAATATCAGATAAAATAGGCTTTAAGATAAAAAAATACTGCCTAAGGTAAAGGACATTTCCTAATGATAAAAAAGATCAATTCATCAGAAATACATAGCAATCATGAAAGTATACAATAATAAGAGAGCAACAGATTACATGAAACAAATACTGACATAATTAAAGGGAGAAATAAACAGTTCTACAATGTTTGTAGATTTTAACACTCTTTTTTCAGCAATCACTAGAACTAGAAAAAAAATAACAGTTAAGACATGAATGATCTGAACAGTGCTGTAGGACCTTGACATCACTGATATTTATAGATTATTATACACAGCAATTGTAGAATACAAGTTTCATTCACAAAGATATACCATGTGACAGGAAACACAAGTCTCATTACACTTTAAAGGACTGAATGAGTAAGAGTATGTGCTGTGACCACAATTAAATAATCCAGTAAACACTAGGCAAAAGAGTGAGAGGACGCTCTGCAAGAGAAGATGATTGACCAATTAGCACAAGATTCTCAACAGCATTAGCATTAAGAAACTGTCATTACAATTCACAAGGAGAGAACACCACACACTCATAAGGATGCCTAAAATTAACATGCTGATAATACCAAGTGCTGGGGAGCATATGAAGCAACTAGAACTCTCAAACACTGGGGTTACAGAGGCAAACGATACAATAATTGGAAAATTGTTTCACAGTTTTTTAAAACATTAAAGATATACCTATTTTACTACCTAACCATTCCACTCTTACCCAAATTACTAAAATCACAGTCCTGTACATGAATATTCATAGCTTTTTTAATTCACAGTAGCCAAAAGTTGGACACGATTCAAATGTCCATCAGTCAGCAAATGGATAAACAAGATGTGGTATAGTCATACAGTAGAATACTACTCAGGAATGAAAAGGAGAGACTACATTCAACAGCATGGATGAATCTCGAAATCACTATGCTGAGTGTAAGAATCCAGGCTCAGAAAAGTACACGACATATGATTACATTAATATAAAACTCTAAGAAATGCAAACTAACCTATAGTGACAAATAAATAAGAGGCTGCCTAGTCTCAGGGCAAGATGATGGACTACAAAGGGACACAAGAAAATGTTGGGGAGTGATAGAAAAGTTCCATATCTTGTGGTGTGGCTTTCAGGTGTGTATGTGTTTCAAAAATGTATCAAATTATATATTTTAAGTGGACACAACTTACTATACATAGATTACATCTCAATAAAATTGATTTTAAAAGAGATACACTTTTCACCAAAATTAGAACTCATGAAAAGAAAACATTGATTTAAAAAAACCAGATCAAAAATTTAAGTTCAATGAATAAAAATTCATTTTCTTTTGATAAACTGTGGCTATTAAAAACCTGATAAGAGTTAAAGTTGATTTAGAAATGTTAGCTGGATTACTCCATTTTACCTTGTCAATGCAAAACAAACAGACCTTTTTTAAAATTTTAAAGAGAAAGGAAAAGAGTTTTACTCAAGCCCTAGTTAGGAGAGCTGTCCAGGATTCACAATCATCAGAAAGAAGAGAAAGCTCTGGGGAAGGAACATTTGGTGCAGGGCTATATACTTTTTTTTCATAAAGAGCTACAAGTCATCATGATGAAGGACATTCCAGAAAATTACTGACTTAATCTTTTGGTTTTAGTACGAGCAAGGCTGTATGACTTTAATCTTATGGGAAGGAGGGAGGATTTTTTCTTTTTCTTATCTTTAGAATGCTTCCTTTTGGTTATTTTTTTAATGAGGCAGATGTACAATCAATGTGTTCTCAGGACAGAAATAGAGCCATGCTCTGAGGTTTTGTGGAGTCATTTTGACCTTCATAAATGTAAGTTTAGCTTCCTTGGGAGCCTAGGAGCAGGGCCCACAAATGTTGAAGGTTGACATTTTCCTTTATCAACAGAAATAGACTTTTAAAAAAATATTTCTCCAATTTATTCTTTGGTACCTAAAATTAAAATTTGTAACTAACTCTTAAAATTGTTCGGCCAAAAAAGTGTATGTGTATCTATATTATACACCTGCATTGAGGAGTATCTGCACATATGTTTGAGAGAGAGATAGAGAGAGGGACTGAGAAAGAGAGATCAAATATGTCAAAATGTTAACAAGTTGCATATATAGGTGAGCTTATGTGGATTCTCGTGTTACTGTTTTTTCAATTTGCTTCTAGTTTTGAAATTTTCAAAGTAAACAGTTGAAGTAAAACATAATCAAAGACTTTCCAAATTTACATTAATAAGTCTGCCCACTGAAATTTTAATACCCAGGAAATTTTAATCACCTGGAAAGTGATGTGAATACATATTTTATAAAGCATTAAAAATGAAGCATGAAATTACTCAATGTATTGAGAGTGAGAAAAGAGCACTGTGAGATAAGGAATATGGACTACATGGATTGTCAAAAAAATCCACCTAATCCAAGTAATTTTTATATCAAGAACTCTGATCATTTAAATATTCTGGGAGTATAAAATAATGAATGGCTATGATCATAGGCTCTGCAGTCTATTCCTTCTCGATCCCTTACTAACTATATAGTGTTTTTTAAAACTCAGTGTCCCCATATGTAAAAAATGAAAATAAAAGTACTTACCTCAAGGATGTTGTGAAGATTAAATGAGATATGAGCTTGAAGTGTTTAACACAGTGCTTTGTACAAAGTAAGAACTCAAGATATGTTAGCATCTATAATTCCTATTATTTTAGGAGGAACTGAAGGAGATACATTCATAGCATTGTGAATGACTAAATTTACTAAACACAAAAAAAATCCTATTTTTATCCTACCACATGCCATTCCCAGTTATTGTGGAAGACTATTTCATTTTTAGATTTTAGGTGATTCCAAGAAGACTTTTGACTCCTTTTTATGTTTTTATTTTAATTCCAGTTAACATACAGTGTCATATTAGTTTTGGGTGTGCAATATAGTAATTTAACACGTCCATACATCACCCTGTGCTCATTGCAACAAGTGCACTCCTTAATCCCCATCACCTGTTTAACACATCCCCCACACCTCCCCTCTGGTAATCATAAGTTTGTTCTCTATAATTAAGAATCTGCTTCTTGATTTGTCTCTCTCTCTCTTATTTTGTTTTGTTTCTGGAATTCCACATATGAGTGAAATCATATGGTATTTGTCTTTGACTGATTTCACTTAGCATTATATTCTCTTGCTCCATCTATGTTATTGCAAATCGCAAGATTTCATTCTTTTTATGGTGGAATAATATTGCATTGTATATATATACACTACTTCTTTTTTAGCCATTCATCAACTGATGGACACGGGGCTTCTTCCATATCTTGGCTATTGTAAATATTGCTGCTATAAACACTGGGTTGCATGTATCCCTCTGAACTAGTATTCTTGTATTCTTCGGGTAAATACGCACTGGTGCAGTTGCTGGATCATAAGGTAGTTCTATTTTCAACTTTTTAAGGAATCTCCATACTGTTTTCCACAGTGGCTACACCAGTTTGCATTCCCACAAACAGTGCGAGAGGGTTCCTTTTTCTCCACATCTTTGCCAACGCTGGTTATTTCTTGTGTTGTTGATTTTAGCCATTCTGATAGGTGTGAGATGATATCTCATTGTAGTTTTGATTTGCATTTCCCTGATGGTAAGTGATGATGAGCATCTTTTCATGTGTGCTGTTGGCCATCTACATGTCTTCTTTGGAGAAATGTCTGTTCATGTCTTCTGCCCATTTTTAATTCGATTATTTGTTTTTTGGGTGTTGAATTATATCAGTTTTTATTAATCTGGATATTACCCCTTTATCAAATATATCATTTGCAAGTATCTCCTCCCATTCAGTAGGTTGCCTTTTAGTTTCATTGATTATTTCCTTCACTACACAGAAGCTTTTTATTTTTATGAAGCTCCAATAGTTTATTTTTGCTTTTATTTCACTTGCCTCAAGAGACATATCTAGAAAGAAGTTGCTACAGCTGATGTCAAAGAAGTTACTATCTGTGTTGTCCTCTAGGATTTTTATAGTTTCAGGCCTTACATTTAGTTCTTTAATCCATTGTTAATTTATTTTTGTGTATAGTGTAAGAAAGTGGTCCAGTTTTATTTTTTTGCATGTTGCTGTCCCGTCTTCCCAACACCATTTGTTGAACAGAGTATCATTTTCCCATTGATTATTCTTTCTTGCTTTGTCAGAGATTAATTGACCATATAGTTGTGGGTTTATTTTTGGGTTTTTCATTCTGTTCTATGTTCTTATCTATGTGTCAATTTTTGTGCCAGTACCATACTGTTTTGATTAATACAGCTTTATAATAACTTGATATCTGGAATTACGATGCCTCCAGCTTTGCTTTTCTTCTTCAGGGTTGCTTTGGCTATATGCAGTCTTTTGTAGTTCCATACAAATTTTATGATTGTTTGTTCTACTTTTGTGAAAAAATGCTGTTGGTATTTTGATAGGGATTGCATTAAATGTGTAGATTGCTTTGAGTAGTATAGACATTTTAACTATACTTGTTCTTCCAATCCATGAGCATTGAATGTCTTTTTCATTTCTTTGTGTCATCTTCATTCTCTTTCTTAAGTGTCTTTAAAGTACAGGTCTTTCACCTTTTTGGTTATTATTTTTGGTACAAGTGTAAATGGGATTGTTTTCTTGACTTCCCTTTCTGACGCTTTAATATTGAAGAGTAGACACGCAACAGATTTCTGTACGTTGATTTTATATCCTGCAACTTTACCAAATTAATTTATCAGTTCCAGCAGTTTTTTGGTGGAGTCTCAAGGGTTTTCTATACATAGTATCATGTCATCTGCAAATAGTAAAAGTTTGACTTCTTCCTTACCAATTTGGATACCTTTTCTTTTTGTTGTCTGATTGGTATACCAAGGACTTCCAGCACTATGTTAAATAACATCCTTGTCTTGTTCCTGACCTTTGGGGAAAAGCTCTCAGTTTTTCCCCAGTAATGATGATGTTAGCTGTGGGTCTTTCCTATATGGCCTTTATTATGTTGAAGTATGTTCCCTCTAAATCTAATTTGTTGAGGGTTTTTTTTATCATGAATAGATGTTATACTTTGTCAAATGCTTTTTCTTTTTCTTTTTTTTTTTCTTTTTTTTTTTAGATTTTTTGACAAAGATGTTATACTTTGTCAAATGCTTTTTCTTTTTCTTTTTTTTTTTAGATTTTTTTTTCATTTATTTATTTATCAGAGAGAGAGAGAGAGAGCGCACACGCAGGGGGAGGGGAAGGCAGAGGGAGAAGCAGACTCCCCACTGAGCAGGGAGCCAGATGTGGGACTTGATCCCAGGACCCTGATCATGACCTGAGCTGAAGGCAGATGTTTAACCAACAGAGCCACCGAGGCATCCCCATCAAATGTTTTTTCTGCATCCATTAAAATGATCATATGGTTCTCATCCTTTCTCTTACTGATGTGATGTATCATGGATTCATTTGTGAATATTGAACCACCCTTGCATACCAGGAATAAATCCCACTTGGTCATGGCGAATTATTTTCTTAATGTGTTATTGAATTCAGTTTGCTAGTATTTTGTTGAGAATTTGTTGAGGATAAGGTTTTTAAAACACAAAAGTCCTATTTTATCAACTTAAGCATAGAGAACATTTTTTTCCTTCCAAATTTGGGCAAGTTTTCTGACTGAGATTTAAAGGTGGAAAAAATCTCACATATCTAAATTTGAGATGCTACAAGAAAAATGTTAGGCAGTTAAAAGAATCTTTTGAAACAAGGCTTGTCTGTCTGACGATCCAGACTACAGCAAATTGATTTTCTTGTTTCCTTTAATGAGCCCATGTTTGATCAATTGACATTTGCTATTTGATTATTTAATAACTGAAAGTTATTATACTCAGTAATTGCCAGCCTGCTGAGTCTGACAGTGAAATTCTGATATGAAAATGAGATTAATAATTTAACTGTGATTTAGACATGATAGCCTTTGGATTTAGATTGCAAGTCTTACATCAGGGACCTCTGTTGAAAACATAATTTGGATTTCATTAAAGTAATAAAGCCATTTTAAGTTTTCATTAAAATATTTTATCATTCTTTTCCTGGTATCAAATTGTCAGAAGACAACTATAGCAAAGGTGATCCTATGATTTTAATGGGAAGTTTGAAACTCTGTGTTATATATGTGTGGTTCTTACCTTGTATGTACCTTTTATCCTGAACTGCCCAGCGCAGACCCAGATAGTATCATGGATAACACCTATAGAATGTGCTCCTTTTAAAGAGTTTGTGTTATCCAATCAATAGTCTGTATTCTCTTCGTTTTTGAAGAGTTTGCTCTTTGTGGCATCTTGAGGAAGCAAAAACAATTCAAGGTAATATTCAATACGTTAACACACTTAGATAAGATGTACTCCTATTTTTCAATATATACTTTAAAACTGAACTTCAAAAATATACCTGAGGGAATATAATTGCTTAAAACTTTGCAGTTTTCACAGAACTTCATATCTACTCATATCTGTTATGAATCCTCTTAGCAATCCTTTAAGGTGTAACAGATAATTTTAGAGATTAGAGTTTTCAAAAGGTTAATGAAAGTGGGAGAGAAGAAGCAAATCTTCCTCACAGAAGGATTCTAAATAATATATGTAGATAGCTCTCCCTCCAGGAGGTGGAATTTAGCTCCCAAAGGCTTCATTTGAGTATGGGCTTAGAATAGAACATTAAAAGGGGACTTAGAATAGAACATTAAAAGGGGAAAATAGTAACTTGACAGTGGAGAAACCTGCCAACACCTTAACTAAGTGATCAAGATTAAATCACTAGTAATGTCATATGGATATCATGTAGCCTCTAATAGGATGGGATGAGAAGGGAACTTTTCATTATTCCAAATTATCCAAAATAAAGTTAATTTTTTTCAAAAAAGTACTCACATATGGATACCAGTGCTAGGAGTGAAGTGAGTTCCTGCTGAATGTGTTCCCCACTCCACTTCAAATCCATCATTTCTTAATGCACAGGAAGAAAATTTTGTGCATATATATAAAAAGAATGCTGACAGTGGTGCATATTTTAACTTGCATTCAATTTAATAAAATTACAATTTAAATTAAATCTTCAAAAAGAAATCCTATCTAACAAATCATATATAAATCTAGTATTTTTGTTAAATAAAAAACATGCAGTTCTCCCTTGTTCTTTGATCAATGCTCAATTGACTTAAAATTTGGCAGATCAATTTCTCCTAACCATTTGGAAACATTTATAAGCCTGATTAATTCAATTTCCTTAGACATTTTGAATTACAATTACAAATTTTAACACATCCAAGTCTCTCAAACATTTCAAACACCTAACAAGAGAGATTTGCAAATCTAATAAACAATCTCTTAAGAACTTAACTACTACTTACAAACCTAAAAAGTCTAAATTTCTAGAGTACTAAAGTCTCAAATATGTAAGCAATCAAATATCATATACAACTTCTTTTTTCTTACAATTATCAATTTAAAATCATAAGTACAAAATGTACATCTCTTAATTATTATTTCTTAAAATTATAACATCAAATAAATAATCTTGAAAAATCCCAACTAAAAACCATAAGGTTAGGGGTTCCTGGTTGGGTTAGTCAGTAGAGCGTGTGACTCTTGATCTCAGGGTGGTGAGTTCAAGCCCCATGTTGGGTGTGGAGCCTACTTAAAATTTTTTCTAAAAAAATTAAAAACCATAAGCTTAATGTCAATCACATTTTCTTAAATATTTAAATTAAAACAACAAATCCAACATGACAGATTCTTTAACGTCAAATTATCTTCAACATTTACAAACTTAATAAACAAAACACACACAAGTTACATGAGGCTTATAAAACTATTCCTAAACTTAGCATAAATGAATTATATACCTTACTTCCATATTTTCTTTATACATTATAAACATTTACATATTTGTAAACATAATATAAATATTTTCACTGGTGTAAATGACTTGAAGAGTCCTTTGCTGATTACAGGGGGAGAAGGCCATCCAGGACAGGTTAGAGGTGTTGGTAAGCCAAGACACCAGTTTATGGGAATTTGGCTTCACCTTTCAAGATGATTTATTAGCACCCTTTTTATAAAGGTCTTTTCTTATAAAAAAAAAAAACTGGGACTTTCCAAATGCTCTCCTTTTCTTGCAAAGACTACATGATTTTTAATTGTCTGATTAGAAAGGAGATTTGGTAGTCCTAAACACACTGCAGATAATCTGCTCATTATCTTGGTTTCTGAACCCTCTTTATGTTTTACTTCATATCTGTCAGACTCATCATCATTTAAGATCATTTTATTGATACATTGCTGCATCTCATATGTCACCTTTTCAGCTCTTTTTCATGGATGAGTGACCATAAAATTATCCATTCCAGTCTCCAATTTGTTGTCAGATTCCATTCATTAAGGCATCATCATTTCAGGGGATTTTTCAACTCAGCTACTACCTTCACAATTGCTATCATTTGTACTTAATCTCTTCGGCTACTGTACAATGCTGGGGGTAGGGGGGGACCAAACAGAAAATTTAAGTCAAACTCATGTTCCTGTTGAACTGCCAATTCAACACTTATTTTCATTCTCCCATGGAATGTCTTCCCCTCTTCGCCAGACCTTGTAGAAATGTAAAAGAGAAGAATTGCATTAAAATGACATGAGTGTTGCAACCCCATTTCTGATGTCAGCATCCTTGTTTCTTATCAGAGCCCATCAGTTTTGTGACTTCAATTCTGATGATTGTGGACGAAGCATCTCAATGATACAATTTCATTTAACTTAAATAAAAAGCCAAAGATTTATAGTTGAGAGACATTGTCGTGATACTTTAAAGATATTGATAAAAAGTATTAAAAACTATGAAAGGGGACATACAACAAAAGAACCAAATTTGGTTTAATTCTATTATTGGCACTTTCCCTAGAAGATTCAAATACCTAGATCTCTTTAACATTGCTATTTCCAGTGATTACTAGAGTTTTCCATTTAATATCCAGATACACTATGATGTTTGCATGCTTGATGATTGCCACAAAGGCAGCAAGACATGGTAGAAAGAACATAGTTTACAAAGTCAGAAACGTGGGTTTAAATTCCAACTCTTTTTACTTCACTTTTCTGTCAGTTTTCTCTTCCTGAACAAGGGGATAAAACCTGGCTTGAAATGAATTTGTATTTGCAGCGTTACCCAGTACAGTTGCTGGCACATAGGAGGTGTTCCAAAATAGTAGTATTTTTTCATGTCATTACTTTTCAGCTTAGATTCACCTATGGTGTTAATTATATAGAAAATGTTGCTCCAATGGCACATTTTTAAATAAAGTAAAATTATATTATGCACCTTTTTTTGAGGGGCTTTGTTTTGTTTTCTTCTATAATGCAATGAAAAACAGTTATTTTGCCTCTTGGATCTCTTGGGTGAGTTGCGAATATTTTTATGATTTAGCTAATATCACAGTTGTTTAATAAAGAATGGCATGCTGCTTGCCACTTTTGTCAAAGTTTTATGAAAAATTGGTTAAATCCCTAAAAAGAAGAGGGTCACTAACATGCTAAAGAGAGAGAGAGAGAGTTATCACTGCCTTTATTATGGAACTCTAGGTTATTAGATTGTAGGTATTTGACATCTGAAAAAGCCTTTTCCAACTTCCATATTTCACTAAGGAGAAAGTTGGAAATCAGAGATGTGGTACAATTCTAGGTTTGTATGGCAAATCAGCCAGTGAACCCAACTCTTCTGAATCCATTTTGACTCTATATCCATTATGTCATGCAGTCTTGATAAGCTGCTTACCTCATACAGTTTTCTCAAGCAGAATTCTTCTGAGCAGTGATTAACTAGTCATCTTTTTTTTTTTAAGAGAATCTTTTTTTTTTTAAGATTTTATTTATTTGACAGAGATAGACAGCCAGCGAGAGACGGAACACAAGCAGGGGGAGTGGGAGAGGAAGAAGCAGGCTCATAGCGGAGGAGCCTGATGTGGGGCTCAATCCCATAATGCTGGGATCACGCCCTGAGCTGAAGGCAGACGCTTAACGACTGCACCACCCAGGTGCCCCAACTAGTCATCTTTTTAACTCCAGTTCTTATTAAACCCAAATTTTCTTTCTGGTATCCATTTAGTTAAGTAGGTGGCTCAAGCCTCAAATGTAATTTCAGATTTATCCTTATTTGGTTTGGTAGTGAAAACATTTAACTCTGACTTATTCAAAAAGATTATGAAACAAAGATACAAATGCAAAGTGCTAAATGAGTCGAAATAGTCATCTAATTTCCTCACTGTTATTTTTAAAAATGTCTCAGGAGTCCTTACTTTCCTATGAGCAGTGAATGGTATTTCAGCATCATTTGGTCTGAATATTCTAGCACCAATCTGCTGTTCCAGTAACCATGTAAATAAGTACATGCATGTCTGTTCACATTCTTCATCATTCCCCCAAAAAAATTAACGACAGTAATGTTTTCAATTCACAATGCATAAATTTAAGCAATTATTAACTCCTCTTAAAGAAAAATAAATCATCATAGAATCCTAATACATTTTTAGACTAGAGTTTTGTGGGTTCTCATTTCAGAAACACCAACCAATTGTCTCATCTTTTCAACACTTCACTCAAACATACCAAATTAAGGAATGCTAGGTCTAAACACCACGTCAGCAGCAGCAAGTAGCTGCTAAAACACCTGACCACAAAGAAGAAGTTTTTAAGCACAGTGGCCTGGGACTACTTAGCTTGTTAGTACAAATTTGTGTGTTCGTATAAAAACCTGACCCATGCTAAAGCCCTTTGGAACAATGCTGCTTTGCAATACATGACGGTAACCAGTGATTTTTCATAAGACTCATCCAGATTGATCTCAGAGAGTTATACTCTGAATTCTTCCTCAAGAAGACAGGAATATATTCATCCAAAATGAATACGTGCATGATTAATTTTATTATGCATAAATAAGGTGCATGTAGTTCCTTGAAATCAGTCACTCGTCTTTATACATTATGTTACAGGTTTTACTTAGCCACTTATCCCTCAATCATCTTCCTCAGCTGGCTTAACTTTTCTGAACTGTTTACTCCTCAAAAAAAAAAAAAAGTAAAGAGCAAAGACTCTGGAGCCAGACAATCTGGATGTGAAATCTTACCTCTGCCTCTACCAGCTGGGTTACCTTGACTGAGGTATGTCATGTCCTTTTGCCTCAGGTTTCCCAACCGGAAAGTGGGGATAAGATAATAATCACCACCAAATGAAATTAAGTGTGTTAATATGTGTGTTGTACTTGTAGATAAAAAGCTTTTTATTTAGTGAGCATTCATTTTTTTAAAAGTTTCTTAAAATGAAGTCAACACTTTGATGAATTTTTGCATTTTTCTAACAGTTCAGGTAAATGCAGTATAGGTAAGTATGGGTTAAAAGCACTGCACCAAAAAAGAGAGATGGGGGGGGAGGGGAAGAAACATTGGCAGGTGGTGTGATGAGAAAGTGATTTATAGTAGTAATGAATTGAAGCCCTTCCAAAAGATGTATTTACCAGAAGAGTGCTTTAAAATGTCACCTACATTGCTAAATTATAAATACTTTTAAAATAAAATGGGAAAGAGAAACTGTTGTGAATCATTGATTTCATCCACTTTGGGACAATGACATTGCTAGGGAACAACAGATGACCTACTGGTCTCTGAATGCCACTTTCTCTCAGTGCTGCTCCTCTCGGCCCTCTGACTATTTACCTGTTGTTCTATTTCATCCCAGAGCCATTAACAAAAAGGGGCCTTACCTGTTCAATGTCTATGCTAATTAATGGTCACAGCTGCGGCCTGGGCATCATCCTGAAGAATGCAAAGGATACCTGGAACCCCCGAACTGAGCTGAATTCAGGAAGGGGGTTTACAGTCCATCTACCATTTTGTATGATTGCCTAATGTGTTTCAGCCACTGTGCCTGACATTATTATACCATGTCATTCAAGATAGAACATTGCTTGTATCTTTATTCAAATTAATTAGCTGAAAGAACACTATGTGATTTAAATTTAAAAGTAGATCTACCTAACTTAAATTTTTGGACTGTAAATAACATAAAAAAATTGTTCTTGGCATCAAAATTTAATCATTTTAAATTTGATCAGTTCTCCACTATCTATATGTTTCACATTTATTTTAGAATATCCTGTTGTAGAAACAGTTTGTTCATCTAAAAGGGATCTTCAAAGTAGTTTTGATTTTTTTTCATGAAATTAACAAGAGTTTTGTCTAAATTAGTTGGTTCATAATATTGGTGGATATTTACTCATCATTTCAATGAAGCAAAGGACTTGTGTCATGCCTTTAGATTTCTGAGTTATTTCTATAATGAATAATATTGAATGTGCTCTAAGGTGAAATTTAATTAAATTGTTAAGTGCATAGCTCTTAACACAGAGGGCTCCTTAGGATTACAATGCTGCCAAAATTGATGAGGGGTACAAAGCATTTGTCAAATAAGAAAAATTTAACAAATTCTCTGAAATTTAATTAAGCTCAAGTGTCAGGTTTTAGAATATCCCATTGTGGTAAGTAACATTTTTCTTCAAACTTTTCCTCAAATTGGAAATTATTTCACATTTTTCTAATTACTAACTCAATACAATATTATAAAATTATGACTATTACAGGGATGTATAAATAAGACACCAAAATCTCCTATAATCTACCTGCAGAGAAATAACCATTTTTTAATCAGTCCTACTGGCCCAATATTCAGGTTATTTTTTATCAGTTGAATCCCTCAACTTAGCATGTGAACTATGTGTGAATCACGTTTTATAATTCTCATTTTAAATAACTTCTTCATTTTTTTAAATTTTACTTTTAAGTAATCTCTACACCCAGCATGGGGCTCGAACTCACAACCCTAAGATCAAGTCATATGCTCTACTGACTGAGCCAGCCAGGTGCCCCTAAATAACTTCTTCAATTACAGACCACCCATCAATTCAACCTTGTCAAACAGGAAAGCTTATTCAATTTAATTTGACAGTAAAAAATAAAAATCATTTTTAATTTCTTAATGGGTATAATGATCCCATGATAATATTAGTTTTTTGAACTTATGAACTTATAGCTATCCTATAAAGACTTTACCTTAATGCGATAGTACCCAATCACTATATGGAACCCTTTGAGATCTGATGGCACCACTTTTCCAGCCTCATTTCTTATTACCCCTCCCTTTTCCTACCTCCCCCTGTACACACACATATGTACTCTCACAGAAACAACAAATTTGCTTTATCCATTTTCATATTCTTTCATATCCCTACACAAGTCATCTCTTCCATTCTATCTGTCCACTTAATCCTGAAACTCTTACAGGTAACTCTTGCGGGTAATTTTTGCTATCTTCAGCCAACCTTGTGATGCATATTTATGCAACCTATTTATTATATTTACCTCAGTATATTATCATTGGATAAAGGTATGTCTCTCCAACATTGTAAGGCTGGCCCAAATTAAGTGCTCAATAATTAGTTGATAAACTGAGTGAGTGGATGGATAGATCAATGGATGAATGATGGGTGCATGGTTGGATGAATGAATAGATGGCTAAAAAAAATGGCTGAATGTATGACAAGATGCATAGTCGGACAGGTATAAGTAAGACAGAATGGAATTTCCTGAGAAGAACCACATTTATTCTGAAGTAAGACCCAAGATTTTCTCTAAACAGGGGGCAGCATGTAGAACATGTAGAAGTTTCCATGATGAGCAAATAATAATATCAGAAAAGGAGTTATTATGCTCCCTAATTTCAAACTGTATAATAAAGCTATAGTTATCAAAATAGTGTGGTACTGGCACAAACACAGACACATAGATCAATATAATAGAATAGAGAGCCCAGAAAGAAACCCACACTTAAATGGTCAAGTAATCTACAACAAAGGGGATAAAACATTCAATGGCAAAGAGACTGTCTCTTTCAAATAAATAAATAGTGTTAGAAAAAACACAACTAGATGCAAAGGAGTAAAACTGGACTTCTTTCTTAAACCACATACAAAAATAAACACAAAATAGGTTAAAGATTTAAATGTAAGACCAGAGCCATAAAACTTCTAGAATGAAGCAGGCAGTAAACTCTTGAACATTGCTCTGAGCAATATTTTTTTGGATCTGTCTCCTCAAGCAAGGCCAAGAAAAGCAAATATATATTAAAAAAAAAAAATGGGACTACATCATACTAAAAAACTTTTGCATAGTGACGGAAAACATCAATAAGACAAAAAGGTAACCTACTGAATGGGAGAAGATATTTGCAGTCGTTATAACTGACAAGAGGTTAATACTGAAAATATATAAAGAACTCACACAACTCAAAACTTTAAAAAAAAAAGCAATCCAATTAAAAAATGGGCAGAGGATCTGAATAGACATTTCTCAAAAAAAAAAAAAAAAGACATACAAATAGCCAACAGACAATGAAAAGATGTTCAACATCACTAATTACCAGTGAAACACAAATCAAAACCACAGTGAGATATTTCCTCACACCTGTCAGAATGGCTATTATCAAAAAAAAATAAGAAATAACAAGTGTTGGGAAGTACGTGGAGAAAAGGGAACCCTCATGTACTGTTGATCGGAACGCAAAATGGTACAGCCAATATGGAAAACAGTATGGAGGTTCCTCAAAAAATTAAAAATAGAACTACCATACAATCTAGCAGTTCCACTTCTGGACATTTATCTGAAAAAAATGAAAATACTAACTTGGAAAGGTGCAGGCATCCCTGTGTTCATTGTAGCATTATGTACAATAACCAATGTATGAAAATAGGCTAACTTTCCATTAATAGATGAATGGGTAAAGATTATGTGGTATATGTTTATGTGGTGGAATAATACTCAGCCATAAAAAAAGAATGAACCCTTGCCATTTGCAACAACATGGATGGACCTAGAGGGTATTATGCTAAGTGAAATAGGTCAGAAAAATAACAATATATGAGTTCACTTTTATGTGGAATCTAAAAACAACAACAACAAAATGAACATGTAAAACAGAAACAGACTCATAGATACAGAAAATAATCTGATGGTTGCCAGTGGGGAGGGTTATAGGTAGGGATAAAATAGGGGAAGAGTATTTTTTTTAAAGATTTTATTTATTTATTTGAGTGTGAGCAGAGCAAGAGAGAGAGCACATGAGTGGGGGGTGGCAGAAAGAGAGAGGGAGAAGCAGGCACCCTACTTGAGCAGGGATCCCAACGTGGGGCTCAATCCCAGGACCCTAGGATCATGACCTGAACAAAGGCAGATGCTTAAACAACTAAGCCACCCAGGAGCTCCAATAGGGGAAGAGTATTAAAAGGTACAAAGTTCTAGTTAGAAAATAAATGAGACACGAGGATGCAATGTACCACATAGGGAATATAGTTAATAATATGTAACAACTTTTTATGCTGACAGATAATAGCTACATTTATCGTGGTAATCACTTTGTAAAGTATATAAATGTTGGAAGTGTACTATGTTGTATACCTGAAATTAATATAATATTGTATGCCAGCTGCACATCAAATAAATAAATAAATAACAGAAAAAGTCAATATATTGATACTAACTTTATGTCGTAGAGAAACATTTTTAATTTATTTATTTTTTGTATTTTTACATTTTTATTGTTTTTATAGGAGGGGAGGGGCAAAGGAAGAGGGACAGAGAATCTTAAGCAGCCTACATGCCCAGTGCAGAGCCTGACTTGGGGCTTGATCTCCCAGCCCTGTGATCATGACTTGAGCTGAAATCAAGAGTTTGATGCTTAACACACTGAACCACCCAGGCACCCCAAAAATTTTTTTAAAAGAAGAAAAAAATGTTCTAATTATAATCCTTTATATGAACTGCTTACACTTGTATCTAATTATCATTCAAGAATAAATTATTGGGGCGCCTGGGTGGCTCAGTCAGTTAAGCATCTGCCTTCGGCTCAGGTCATGATCTCAGGGTCCTGGGATCTAGCCCCATATCAGGCTCCCTGCTCAGCAGGGAGTCTGCTTCTCCCTCTTTCTCTACCCCTCCCCCTGCTTCTACTCCCTTTTTCTCTAAAAAATAAATAAAATCTTAAAAAAAAAACCTTGAAAAAAGAATAAATTATTATATATATCATTAAATATATGTCAGATGAACTGTTTTTCTAGAATTAAAACAATATGCTTGTGTGTCCAAGTACTTATAATTTCCATTCTGTTATCACTATATTTTATATTATATCATACTATATTATTAGTATTATCTATGAATATGATCCATGCCTCCTATTATTCTCAATGGGGTACTTGTGTTTCTAGAATTAGTAACTGTCTATAGCTAATTCAAACACTTCAATGTATTGGGTGACTGCATTTATCTTTCTCCCATTGTTACTCTGCACATGGCAGTGTTGAAATCTTCCCTAAAATACCTAGTAAATTATATTTTCTAATGGTGTTTCATATACTTAAGGCAAAAAAAGAATCATAAAGATGTTAAGAAAGTAACCAACACTGACCCTACCGTGGGTTATTGACTAATACCTCTTTTGTACCAGGTAAGGTAAGGTAAGGTGTCGAGCACTGCAAGCAAACATCAGACATGGCTCTTACCTTCTGGGTGCTCAGTTTCAAAGAGAATTAAGACAATAGCTACTTTAAATTTTTACCAGAAAACAAAATGGGCTAAAAATGAAATATGTGGAAAAGCCCAAATTACAATCCAGTGTGATGAGACTTCGGAGAGTGAGGTCAATACAAATCTGTACCAGGTGAGCTAATTGTGTCATCTTACACTGTGGAATGGTGGAGCCCAGAATTCATCTTCACTTTTCTAGTCCTAGCCTTTCTTTCATTTTAAGATGTAAAAATGAGGGGGCGCCTGGGTGGCTCAGTCGTTAAGCACCTGTCTTCGGCTCAGGGTGTGATCCCGGAGTTCTGGGATGGAGCCCCACGTCAGGCTCTTCCACTGGGAGCCTGCTTCTTCCTCTCCAACTCCCCCTGCTTGTGTTCCCTCTCTCGCCAGCTGTCTCTCTCTCTGTCAAATAAATAAATAAAACCTTTAAAAAAAAAAGATATAAAAATGTGGCCCAGAAATACTAAATTACTGGAAGCCTTGAGGAAGTTACTTAGCCTTTATATGTTTTGTCTCATTATGTTTTTCCTATAGGCACAGAGACAATGGGTAAGAATCAAATGGCATATATCATAAAGCTAAATCATATTTCATGCCTCAGGAAGTTAACTACTCATACGATTAAAGTAATATGTTATTACAATATGATCAGTTCTCTAACATTCTAGTTTTTACTAGAAAAAAGTTAGGTACCTACCATGTGCTAGGCTGGCTGATATAACTACAGAGATATGGTAGCTGACCACCTTTTTTTTTCCCCTTGGGGACTCTGTATTTCATTTTACCTGTTTTTTTAATGCTTTCAATTTACATACATATTTTGTATTCATCCCCCTGAGTTGTAATTATTTGCCTGCTGAAATTCTTTTTATAAAAATATTATTAATAACTCAGAGAATTTAAAATTGTATTTTAAAAATAGATGTTTGGGGGCTCCTGGGTGGCACAGCAGTTAAGCGTCTGCCTTCGGCTCAGGGCGTGATCCCGGGGTCCTGGGATCGAGCCCCACATCAGGCTTCTCCATTATGAGCCTGCTTCTTCCTCTCCCACTCCCCCTGCTTGTGTTCCCTCTCTCACTGGCTGTCTCTCTGTCAAATAAATAAATAAAATCTTTAAAAAAAATAGATGTTTGGATGTTTGAAAGACTGATTTAGCAGTTATTTCTGAGGCAAAGCATTGGCTTATTGTGTGTGTTTTCCCTCCTTAAGAAATAACTTTCCTTTACAAGGAAACTATTTCCCTTTTTGTTCTGAAATTGTAACAAGATTTTCCGGTGAGAAACAAAACATGAAATATACTTAATATGCTTTAGGAAGTAAGCACTGACATTAAATTTTCTGTGACAGAGCTAATTTTTATTATCTGTAGTCCACTGTTAGCCTTATGAATTTTTCATTCATCAAAATTAATATAAATAACACAAGTAAGCATGGCCCTTTGACAATGCTAGCCAAATAATATATAAGTAAACGAAATCAATTTATCTTCTCAGTCTCAGACACAAAGGAGAAAATGCCGTAAGTCTTTTTATGTTATCAACATTGTTAATATACCATGGTATATTTTAGGTGCACTTTCCTTTGACCACAATAAATACTATCAGAATTCCTTCATTAATACAGCTTTTAAAAAATGTTCACATTAATTTAAGAAACAAAACAGGGGATCATAGGGAAGAGAGGAAAAAAATCAAACAAGATGAAATCAGAGAGGGAGACAAAGCATAAGAGACTCTTACTCATAGGAAACAAACTGAGGGTTGCTGGAGAGGAGCGGGGTGGGGGGAAGGGGTAACTGGGTGATGGACATTAAGGAGGGTACATGATGTAATGAGCTCTGGGTATTACATAAGAATGATGAATCATTGGGGCGCCTGGGTGGCATAGCGGCTAAGCGTCTGCCTACAGCTCAGGGCGTGATCCCGGCATTATGGGTTCAAGCCCCACATCAGGCTCCTCTGCTATGAGCCTGCTTCTTCCTCTCCCACTCCCCCTGCTTGGTGTACCCTCTAGAGCTCGCTGGCTGTCTCTATCTCTGTCGAATAAATAAATAAAATCTTTAAAAAAAAAAAAAAAGAATGATGAATCACTGACCTCTACGTCTGAAACCGATAATACCTTATATGTTAATTAATTGAATTTAAATTTTTAAAAATGTTTAAAAAATGCTCACACTAATCTATTCTTGGTAGCCAGTTCCTTAGTTTTTGTTTTATTTATAACAAAATGGAGGGGCGCCTGGGTGGCGTAGTCGTTAAGCATCTGCCTTTGGCTCAGGGCGTGATCCCGGCGTTCTGGGATCGAGCCCCACATCAGGCTCTTCTGCTGGGAGCCTGCTTCTTCCTCTCCCACTCCCCCTGTTTGTGTTCCCTCTCTCGCTGGCTGTCTCTGTCAAATAAATAAATAAAATCTTTAAAAAAAAACAAAAAAAAATGGAAACTAATTTACAAAGGAACTAGTTGTATGTTAATAAAAATTAAAGCTCATATAGGCAGCATATTTAATACTCTTTTACTAAGCAAATTTTATTGCTAGCTATTTACTCAACAGATACACCCAATATATACACCTATGTATTCTCCAAAGGAAAAATAGAAGGCAGACCCCAGCAGCTTTATTTGTAATAGATCAATAACTGAAAACAGCCCAAATGTCCATCAATAGTAGAATGGATAAATTGTGGTATATTCATACAATAAAATAATATATAGCTGTAAAAACAAAACAAAACATATGCAACCATATGAATATCACAATTATAATGTTGAGCAAAAATAGCCAAGCACAATAGAATGCATACATATCACGTTTCCATTTATATAAAATTCAAATACTAGCAAGTTAATATGTTGATGGAATTGAGAATTGTGTTTACCTTTTGTAGGGGTGGGAGTGATGTCTGTGAGGACTTAGGGAGCCTTCTCAGGTGCTTACAGTATTCTTCCACAGCCTGATCTGAGAGGTGGTTTATGATACGTTCATTTCATAAAAATCCATCAAGCTGTACGCTGATGATTTTTTCACTTTTCCATATTGTCTTATTCTTTAAAAAAAATATTTGTCAAAAAAACAAAGAAAAAGAAGTTGGTGCCACTTACATTAATTGTTGGCTTAGACTTACCTAATATTCCCTACTCAAAACTGACTTTTTTCTCTTCTTTTGTCCACTGTCTCTTGATTTTTAAAAATACCTATTTTCTTTTCTCTCATGGATATATAGGTTGAGATCATTGGTTGTGACAAAAATTTTTTGTGTCCCTCACAAATAAATAAACGCTATAAAAAATAAATTGTAGAAAGTTTGGATTCCTCCCATGACAATATTGACTATCATTGAAACATTTTTTTAGATGGATTCCTTCTAAAGATTGTTACTACTTATCGTCACTATTTTGAATAAGTAGGAGAGCAATGCAAATCCCATTCAAGAAAGACTTAGAGGTATAACCTTTTCTATTTAAAGACTTTTTATTTGGCAAAAATGGAAATGGTCACTCCACTTTTCCTTTTGAGAAATTGGCACAAAGATAGCATTTTTAGCAAAATTCTTGAAGGCTAAACTGTAGATTTAAGGATGCACATTTGGGTGATAAACCCAAGAAACACAGGGATTTGGTATCTGTGGAGTCAACGTAATGGTTATTGCTGGCAGGAGAATAAGAGCCATGATTGGGATCAGGAGCAAAGAGGGACTTCTGGGATGGCTGGCAAGGTCCTCTTTCTTGACCTGGATCATGGCTGCAAGAGCGTTCACCTTAAAACAATTCATTGAGGTATACATTTGTTTTGTGTTTGATTTGACAATAAAAAAATTTTAAATAAAGTAAAATGCTTAAGTTTTCACTTGAAAAAAGTATCCCAAGACTCAGGGGAAAAAAATACCAAAGATTATAATAGTAGACTAACTTTTCAGAGTTGGTTTTCTATAACTCTCATTCATTTAAGCTATTTATTACAGGGTCTCATGAAACTTACCTGTCCTTCTCTATCTGTATTGATATCGAACTGTATGTTTTGTGAAAAGCAATCACTTCAGGTTACTAGAAATAATAGCAATTGAACAAGTCATTAGAGGACTACTATGCCAAAACTGTTTTCTCACATTCAATTCTGAAAAAAATCCTTTACTGTTGACAGTCTACTGATAATGTTGTTTGCTGAACTGTTTTAGTTTTAATTAGTAGGAATGAAGAGTTTATGACATTTTTAATCAAAATGATTTGAACATAAAATTTAAGTAGCTATGTTCTCATAATAAAATAATAATGAGTTGTCCAAAACAAAATTGATTTGCAAGATCCTGTTAAGCCATAGCTAATTTGTCAGATGCTTTAAAGGTAAAAATAACCATAGTGACCATTTATTCTAGAAACTGTTGTTCCATACCCACCATGAGAATGCACTTTTCTAGGTTAAAAGGTGTGCAGGAAAGAAGGAAAAAGTAAAGTAAATGTTAAATAACTAGATTGGAAACAAGAGAATAAAACAAAGCATAATACTAGCATTAAATATAGGTAAATAATAGGGAGGGCTTTTTAGCATAAAAGCAGTGGAAGAAATAGCAAAGAGATAGATAATTTTTAATATGATTTTTAAACCAAAATAAAGAGTTATCAATAGACTGATTAAACATTGGAGTATAAATTAGTGTAAGTTTCTGAAAGCAACTTGAATGTATTTTAAATTTGTTCTTTTAAATTTGTGCTCATACACTTTGAACTAATATTTCCATTTCAATGTCATCTATCCTAAAGAAATAATCAGAATTGGGAAAAATACTTTTTCATGTATTTCTAAAACATTTAGAAACATAATTGGTAGCATAATCGGTCATTTCTTTAATAAGGTATTTCCCATCATAGATTTTTCCCAAGTTATTATTTAAAAGTTGCCTTATATTGCTATGAGTCTGTCCTAAGAAATTCTGGTACAGTGATACTTTATTTAGAGCAGTTCAACAAATACCATTTTAAGGAAATAAAAAGAATGAGACTGATGACTCTAGGATTAAAATGTCAGCGAATCTTGCATTTTGTGAAAAATAGCCACATTGTTATGCAATTGCTAGGAAATGTTTGAAAAGTTTATGTAGCTAGCTAGCATCAGCTGGTCAGGAAAGTCTTCTCAGGATCCTATCCACAGACAAATCTGATTTGTTTACTTAAATATTATTTTAAAAATTCCCCAACTGGGATAAATGTCACAGCAATATATTAGTCATGATGATGTAATTAGTTTCCAGGAACTATCTGATAACTTAAATGTATTTGGAGGCTATAATGTAGTTGCTGTATTCTGAATAAAATTATATTTTGAGAGAGAATTCTAGAAATATTTAGAGCTATGTCCATTTCCCATCACATATCCTATATCCTTTTCCCTATGCTCTGGTTTCAATAAGGCTTATCTGAACTGTACTTAAGAGATGCCCAATCCCTGTCTGCTAAGTGGATGGAAGAACAAAACATGCAGGTGCTTGTCACTCATTAGGATTTAATGCTCATCTTCTTCTCAGGCAAGGAGACTTTTTCTTTCTCAAATTGCCCTATATCTGCCAAAGAGAGATTCGTCTTGGAGAAATTCTTATCTGGAAATCTTTGATCTTTTTCTCTACGGTGGAAAAACCTTTCTTTCTTTCTTTTTTTTTTTTAAAAGATTTTATTTATTTATTTATTTATTTTACAAAGAGAGAGACATCTAGAGAGGGAACACAAGCAGGGGGAGTGGGAGAGGAAGAAGCAGGCTCCCAACGGAGGAGCCCAATGCGGGGCTCGATCCCAGAACACCCGGATCACGCCCTGAGCTGAAGGCAGACGCTTAACGACTGAGCTACCCAGGTGCCCCTGGAAAAACCTTTCTTAAAAAATTAAATTGCAGTAATCCCCCATATCTGCAGGGAATACATTGCCAAGACCCTCAGTGGATGCCTGAAAACACAAATCGTTCCAAACTCTATATGTACCAAACCCATACACACCTATGAAAAAGTTTAATTTATAAATTAGGCACAGTTAAGAGGCTAACAATAATAAAATAGAAAAATTAAAACAATATACTGTAATAAAAGTTATGTGAATGTGGTTTCTCTCTCTCAAAATATCTTATTGTACTGTTCTCACCCTTGTTGCACTGATGTGAGATGATAAAATGCCTACATGGTGAAGTGAAGGGAGGTGACTGACTCAGGTGTTGTGAGGTAGCATCAGACCACTGATCTCCGCCGATAATGTCGGGAGGATCCTCGGCTTCCGGGCTGTGGTCCACCTTGGGTAACTGAAACAGTGGAAAGCAAAACCATAGAGCAGGAGACACTGCTGTAATTATAGTGAAATTTTGTGACCAAAAGAGAAAAGCATTTTTATTGTGCATTAAATGTTCACACACAGATTCTTTTACCTTCTAGTAGGATAGTAGATAGTGCTAATGTTTCCCAATCTCTTCCTTTCTTCTGCTTCTGGGTATGAGGAAGACGATATTTTCCTACCCCTTAAAGTCGGTCATGGTCTTATAAGTAGTTCTGACAAATGAAATGTGAGGGAAGGTTATGTGTCACCAGCAGTAAGTACTGGTACCCAAATATCTAGTCCATTCTTCCCCTTCCGTGAAAAGCAGGTATCATATGATGTGGAGTGACTACATGGAAAAGAGCCCCCAATCAACCCACGTTGAACATGTACAGTGAGCAAGAAATTTCGTTTTAAGTCACTGAAATTTTGGCGTTCATAGCTCATATGCTTCAGAATATCACTGGTCTATCTCCATAGACGATCTTTCTTCAAGACCACATGTGCATTCACTAACAGTGAAAAAAAAAAAAACAGATTAGGATTCACAATATGCTTTAACTCCTTAATTTAAAAGTAGAACAAGTCATCATTATGTGTTTAAAAGATTCAAATCATCAAAGTATAGTTTCCCTTTCTCTTTCCATTTAGAAGTCCGCTATTGGTAGATACTTTGTAGAAATTCAGGAGCCCTGGAGATACAGAGTCAGTCTCTGTGAGAAGGATTAAATTCAGGTGTAAAATAGAACTAAAAAAATATATGTCCTTAAACATGATAATTTTTCTTTCATGTAAAAGAAGCTGAATTTGAAATCTAGGACCCATATGGTAGATCCACAGTCGTCTCCAGAAATCCAAGTTTTATCTTTCTGTTCTACCTTCCTCAGTTCATGGTTTTATCTTCAAGGTTACCCCTTGGTCTAAGATAGCTACCAAAGTTCCAGCTATTACACTGACGTCCAGGCCTGCAATAGGAGAAAGGAAAATGACAAAGAGTGTCCTATCCAGCTTTTTAAAGTAGCCTTCGTTGTTCTTCCTGGAAATTCTTTATACTTCCTTTTACATCTCATTGGCTAGAACTTGGTCACATAAACTCACTGACCTGCAAATTTAGCCAGGATTTAAAGGGGGTTGGATATTAAATGGCAGCTACAATCTGGGCCACACTCCTTGCTAAAGAATCTGTCCCATGTTGGCTATAATAACTTTCTATATAAACATTCTTTAACCCCTTAAAATCTAACTAATCTCCCCACTTATCCTTCATATACATAATGACATCTATCTCTTAAGTACTATAACTTTTTCTCTTTTCTTGATAAATTAAATGATCCTTTTTGATTTCAAATCCTGTTGACACCTATTACAACTTGAAACTCTTACAAATTGAAATAACACTACTCTCTTTTGCTTCTCCTCTTCCCTCTTTGATTATACCTTTCCTTATATTTTAATTTACTATCTCACATTGCATCGTCCATAGCTCAATACTTGGTCTTTAATATAATTCTACATATATACACAATAGAGCTTCTCCTTATCACTGACAAAGTAAGCTTATCTTTCTTATTTGAAGAAGACTCACCAATAGAAGATATCTACTTCCAGGTGTTCAGAGGAATCATTAAAAATTAAGAATAAACCAATATGACATATGAGAACATAATTCTGTTTGCTGTACTGACAGCCTAAAACAAAATAGAAAATGACAAAGCACCTACTGTTTAAGTATATTGATTGGATTTAATTTACACTCTTCCATGTGAGGAGATTATAATTTATCTTAAGAATTATGTTTTTGTTGGAAATTTGCCTCAAAGCAAGGTATTAGGTAATACTGGTTTAACTTATGTGCAAGGCAAATTCCACAAGGTCATGAACATTTTAACTTGACAAATATTATTTACTCTTTGCTTTTTCAAAAACCAGATACATTCACTTCATATTTTAAGGAATGAGATTATAGAAGTCCATTTCACAGCAATACAGTCATATTCACATATTAATAGTTCTGTGGCGTTACTGAAATGAGAGTATCTAAGTGGGTAAAGTTGGTTATTGCTGGATCTTCAACATGAAATTGACCCTTGGAGTTTATGTCCATGAGTCCCTTAAAAGGTACTCTCTGCAGGTGACTCAGTGGTGACTCTAAGTTTAATAGGGACTTCAGATAAACTGGATATCTTACCTTAGACAGTAGATCAAATTAGGGTATGTATATAGACAAGCCTCTTCTTGGAACAATATCTTTCCTGTCTCCCACTTGTCGGAACAGCCTCAGCCATGTATCTATATTATATGCTCCCATAGTACCCCATTTTGGTCTATCAGAACACTCATAATATTCTAATTATTAGTTCATTTACATGCCCCCTATTCTGTGGACCTCTTATGATGAAACACTGATCATTAATCTTTGTATTCTAGACTATTTGGAAACCCCGAATGGTATATTATATTTGGAAATCTCAAATATTACATTTCATAAAACTACTTGTTCCTTAAGAAAGAAAAAATGGGGGTGCCTGGGTGGCTCAGTCGTTAAGCGTCTGCCTTCGGCTCAGGGCCTGATCCCAGGGTCCTGGGATCAAGCCCTGCATCAGGCCCCGCATCAGGCTCCCTGCTCCGCTGGGAGCCTCCTTCTTCCTCTCCCACTCCCTCTGCTTGTGTTCCCTCTCTCACCGGCTATCTCTCTCCCTGTCAAATAAATAAATAAAATCTTTAAAAAAATGAATATGAGCCTTTATGGTGCAAATATATTCTGATTTTCCTTTCTATTTGTTCTATTTGTACACATACCAATCAGGATTGGCAAATACCTCAACTGAATTACTGCATTTATTCATTTATTATGCAACAGACATTTATAGATGTCTACCTACGCAGAGCATAGTGTCAGATACTGGAGATACAAAAGTAAATAAGACAGGGAACAGTGCAGAGCAAATAAGCCCTCGATGACTTGAATACACAGTAATGTCAATTAATTTACAGATGGTAATTCTCTGGTACATTAATTTTAAAGCTTTTTTTTAAATTTTGCATCAGAGGTAATCATGAAATGTGTAAATAACCTCCTCTAGTGCCTTAATAAATAATTTTGTATAATCATTTTCTGTGTCTTAAATTGTGTATATGAATATCTGTAGTTTAGATAATCCTCATTTACTTCTAATTGAAAAATACATAAATGCTTTCTTCAGCTATATAGAGAAATTTGTGAATCGAATATGCTTTATTTGGGTGGCTCTAACAGTTCTAAGTCATAATTTTAGAAGATTTTGGATCACTTATTTATATACTTTTTTTTTAATTTCATGATTAAATATGATTTCCTCTATCCCTAAAAATGAATATCTCCACTTGGATGGATACAACTCAGTTATATAGAGTCAGTTCATGTACCAGAAACAAATCTTGCAGTTTGCAATGGCGCATACGTAATCTTGCGCTAGAAACAATGCTGACGTGTACTGACTTCTGTGGGTTTTGATTCTCCTCACTTTATGCTTTGGTTTCAGTCCTTTCATTCTTCGTTTCCCCATTTATCTTTTATCAGCTAACTTTTCCTCCAGTGAGATAAAAACACAAAAACTAGGCAAGACCACAGTTCATCAGGAGAAGAAACAGAAAACACTAACTTGTAAAGAGGGAGAAGGAAATACACATTTTGTGTGGGGGGCTGCAACTTATCAGTTCCAGGTGCCAAGAATGCCATCAGTGAAAAAGAACCATCCCAGTCTAACAGTTCCCCGGAGCAGCTCTCTTGGTAATAATGTAGTGAAAGCACATCCATTTTTATCGCAAGGATACAATGTGTGAGTTCAGAAAAATGAGACGTCTTACTGTTTATGTTACTTTGTCAGCCAGAGGTAAACAGAGATATAAGGCTTGATGGATTTGGATTTGAGGAGTGAGAACTTTAGGCTAACAGAAATCAGCTATGTCTGGAAGCAAGGTTCAATATAGTTAAGGTATTTGCCATTCAGACCATGTTGGTAGCTGCAATGAGTGCAACAATAAGGAATAGCTGTGTAAAGTGCTTGGCACCTGACAACTTACTGGTAGAGTGCAGTCTGCAGCAAAACAGTGAAAGAGTTCTGCATCAGGGTAGAACTTGCCCCGACTTTGACATGTCACTGAAAATGTGGTGTCTTGAAACACAAGGGAGAGTATCCCTGGCTGCCATTTTGGTTGGTCTTTCTCAGCTCTTAAGGTCCTCCAGACGCTAAATGTTATTCTACTCTCAAACCCAGATATCCTACTCACCCAAAGCACTTTCTACAATATTCTATCAGCTAAGGTTCTTTGACTTTCAGTTAACAGAATCTAATTATAGCTATTTGACCAAAAGGGATATTTGGATATTAGAAATTTCAAATGAGACCTACACTTCAGATAACATTAACAGGATTACATCTAAGCATAAGAAGTTAGAGACTTTTCATCCAAAAGGATTAAAAATCTTACTGGCATACCAGCAGTAAGTCTAGGTCTTTAAAATAAAAGTAGTGGAAAAACAAATAAATAAATAATAAAAGAAAATGAAAGCAGTGAGAAGTTATTTTCCAAAAATGAAATCAAATATCAAAGTAAGGATTTAAAGTCAGAAAATGTATTCTATTTTCCCACTTTAATTAAATATTCAACAGATAGTTACTATATGTTCATTATAAGCCAAGGACATTGCACCTACTAACTGTAAGATGTTAGGTAATTCTTTTAACTCTCTTGAACCTCAGTTTCTTCCTTTGTTTAAGACAGGGATTTTTAAAATCCCTTACTGGGGATCCAAATGTGATAACATATAAAAGAGCACTGTAAACTCTGAAGCACTGTACTAAGATCGATTACTCAAAGTCCTTTTACTTTACAAGCTTACCTTAAATTGACTCTGTACTTCTGTATCCATTTGGCAGATCGAGTTAATATTATGTGTTGAGTGACTATTTCTGGTGTCCACAGAAATCAGTGCATGTGTTTAATGACACCAGAAGGGCTACCAAAAATTAAAATATCAAAATTAGTAGGAATTACCAAAATTGCCTCCTCAATTCTAAATATTCCAGACTTGAGTTAATCCACAGTTAGTGATCACTACACAGGAACTCCTTTGAGTGAAAAACAGAAGGTAGATTCAAGAGATGGAGAGTCTCTTTAGGGGCGCCTGGGTGGCACAGCGGTTAAGCGTCTGCCTTCGGCTCAGGGCGTGATCCTGGCATTATGGGATCGAGCCCCACATCAGGCTCCTCTGCTATGAGCCTGCTGCTTCCTCTCCCACTCCCCCTACTTGTGTTCCCTCTCTTGCTGGCTGTCTCTATCTCTGTCAAATAAATAAATAAAATCTTTAAAAAATAAAAAAAAAGAGATGGAGAGTCTCTTTGAAAGAAAAAAATCTAATAACAGCTAAATGCAATGCCTGAACTCACTGGATAGTGGATTACTTAAAAAAAAAAAAAAGTACAAATAGCATCTATTTGACAATTGGAGAGATTTGACTATGTCAGATATATTAGATAAGAATATAAACATATTGTTAATTTTCTCCAGTTGTGATAATGGCATTGTAATTAGATAGTAAAATGACAAGCCACAGAATGGGAGACAATCCACAAAACATATAAATGGCAAAATATTTGTATCCAGAATATACAAACAGCAAAGTAACAGTAACAAAAAATGAATGAGAGGTTGAGATAATGTGACGTGTATAACAATAAAGGCTAACACATATTGAAAGCGTAACATTTGCCAAGCAATGCTATGCCAAGTTGTAGCAAAAACTGTTGACTTACAAAATGGGAATTTACAACTTGAAAATTCTTAATTGGGGGATGCCTGGGTGGTTCATTTGGTTAAGTATCTGCCTTCACCTCAGGTCATGATCCCAGGGTCCTGGGATCAAGCCCCATGTCGGGCTTTCTGCTCAGGGGGGGAGTCTGCTTCTCCCTCTACTGCTTCACCTGCTTGTGCACTCTCTCCGTCATAAATAAATAAAATCCTTTAAAAAAAACCTGTAAAATATGATTTCATAAAGTTAATGGAATCTTAATTGATTCATATTTGAGGAAATACTGGCATATGTTAGTTCATATAAACTCTGTAAATATTGGCATTGATTGGTATTTGAATAAGAAACAAGGAAATACAACTTGAAAATACTGAACATTAGTACCAGTGGCATTCAAAGAATTATACTTGATCTTACATAATAAATAACTCTTCTAATGTTCTATTTAAAATTTTGAAAAGTCTCAAAGTTGTCATTCTAAAAACCAATTATATTTTTCTGCAGATACAGAAAGTTAAAAAAAAAGATAAAGCTAAAACTGTAATGCCCATTTATAATTTATTTTTCCTAGCCCTTTGATTTATTTCGTTCTTAGTTTAAGTTCCAAAAATATTTTGAAAACTACTACAGAAATATAATTAAATAAAAGAACTTGTAATCTTGCCACCCGAAGAATATATTATACTATAGTAGTTGAATATAGTTCATTGTTATTTATAAGTATAAAACAAATGTAATTTTTCTAACTTTTCTAAAATCAAATGTTTATTCACATATTTAAAAAAAGTTGAATGTACTGATACATATGGATAAAAGGATAGAGATAATTCACATATAAACTAAGTCCAGGGAAGGAGTGAAAAGGAAAATAAAAATAAAGTTCTGCCCCTAAATATTCTGAATTGTTAAATTTCTAATTGAAAAGCTCTGTTGAAAATAGTCATGGATATTTGAGTTTAGGAACACATTTGACCTTTCTCGCCAAGCATTTCTTTCAGTGAGTATATTTGAACACCTTTAAGATTAAATCTGTAATTTTAAATCAGCAATTTATGGTATTATTTGATACAATTATTTTTGCCCTCAAAGTACTATTATTGCCGTCACACTATTTTTTCTTTGTTATTCATTCAGAGTAACTTGAAATTTTCATTACTGGAAGGAGTATGCTAAATAGAGGTCTTTTGCTTTCAAATTGCCTTTAAGTTAGATGTTCAAGTATAGGAGAACAGTGGTTTGGGTAGATAGCTTAAGATAACATGAATATATGTGAAATGGTAGAATAGTTCTCTTGTAATTAAGTAAAAATAAATTAATCCTCTCAGCATATTACATTATAATTTTAAGTCTAGGAGGAAATTATTGACACTTTTCTTTCTGTTCAATGAACTTGGAACTGTTTTCACATACAGTATTACATAAAACCATAACATTTAGAAAATTAAAAATATTTTTGTTAGCTATAACCACAAATGTCCAAGGTACAGAAAATATGAGAGAAGCTCAATAGTATGGTATTTAAAAGCTTGGATTCTGGAGTGCAAAAGCCCAACAATAGCCACTTCCTACTGTGAGCCCTTGGGAAAATTATTTAAATTTTCTTGCCTTATTTACTTCATCTGTAGAATAGGATAACAACACCTACACCCAGGAATTTGATGAAGGTTAGTGGAGATAATGTATGTGAAAACTAAAATGCTTGGCACAAAATAATTGCTCAAAAATATTAGCTATCTTTATGCTTACTATTATTATTTCATTATGAACAAGGATAGTTACCATTGAAATAGATTAATGAAATGCTAATGTCTTTCCTTTAATACGCCCAGCCAAAATAATGTTGATGTGTTAGTTTAAATTTGGCTTATTATTGCAAAATCAAAGTTTGAAATTGTCAGGGTCAAATCTTCTTGTTTTAAAGTTTATCAAACCACTTATATGTATGGTTTTGTCAAAGAATGAAAAAAAGATTCTTATCTAGTAACACTAATCTCCTTACATCCTTACTTTGTTGAGAAAACTTACATTCAGAAAAATATTACAAAACATTAAGTCTTATCCTAACATCCTAGAGGAATAAAGACAAGTAAATATAGTTGACCTTCAATTTTAAAAGTTCTAAATTTTGGTTGACTATTTTCACTGTTTCATTCATTCTGGCTGAGTTGCCCCCAGTTTTCAGAGCAGCCTAGTTAATTATTTAAGATCTTCTGTGTCTAAATGAATTTGAAAGACCAAAAGGCAAGTACCCTTACTTAAAAATGAAGAGGTCACTAGAATAAAAAATTGTGCTGTGTCTAAAAATTCATATCTTTGTCCTATTAAATTACTTCTTCATTAAATCCATTTATGTATAAATTGTAAGTCCCAAGTAAGATGAGGACTGAGGAAAAAATCACATTTTAGTCCTACCAGCTGGGTCCTTTTTTTTATACTGCTCTTTTAAAATCACTATTTCAGGACTATTCTATAAAGACTTTAATTTTTAATATTATGTTTGCTTTCTGGTAACAGAACTGAAAGCCATGTTATAAAACCTTGCTTTTGAAGTACTTACTAAACCCTCATAACACTCTCAGTGTTGTTAAACACTAAAACCTTACTCTGAGCATATTTACTAAGGTCTATAAAAGAGGAAGTATATTTATTTTCAGATTAGTTACACAGACTATTCTGTGTCTACCAAATTTTGTATCACTAAATTCAATCAGTGTTTATTTACCTTAGCTTAGGCTTTAGAAATTACAGTTTTTAAAGACAACCCTCAAACCAGACTACCAACTTGCTGAAGTCTTTGTGTAAATTTGTTCTTCAGAGCCAAAAGGGTTTGTGTGCACACGACCCACACAGACCCAATAGAAGTTCATTGTATTGCCAAGTAGACTGGAGATTCTTCATGGCATAGTTTCTAATACTGCCCTACGAATAACTCCATTCTACATACTTAGGAGATGATTAATGACTCAAGTGCCTCCACTACTGACAACAGTCAATTATGAAGAATAGCAGCAGCTTGAATGTATGAATCTACATCTTTGGAAAAGAAGGTCATTTTGGGATGTAAATCATGCCTCTTCTGCCCCAGTCTTTGGGGAAGGACAACTCTTGCAGAAAAATAGGCTACTGTAAGGGACTGCCAAGTTCCTTCAAGTCTGATATATGTGTTGAGGGAAAGACGTCACACTGAGAAAAGTAAATAGTTTGATGGCAGATAATAAAGTTCAAATGAAAGCCACTACCATCTGTCTTTTGTCTCCTGGAACCAGCACAACAAGCTGGCCATTTTGTTTCTTACTGACACTTCCAGACCTTTAGTGTCTCACCAGAAGTCTAAAATCCCTTCCCCCTTGAAGTCCACATCATCTTCTTTGTATCACTCTTCCTGTACCCTCACTGTTACCATTTACTGACCTAAGGTCAGAGGTCAGAGGTTTTTAGAGTTTGCTTTATGAAGTCTTGTTTTTCTCCCATTCCCTGTCAGGACCCTTGGGTATTCAAAACATAAAACCCTGTAGCCTCACAGTTCCCAGTTTAAATGATTTTTACATATATTCTAATTTTTCCTCTCACAAGTACTTTCACACCTTGGACTTTTCCTATTACTCCAATCTGGTCCATTGAAGAACCTTCTAGTTCCAAAATCTGGTATTCTAAAACTATCTTTCCTTTCCTTCTTTCATATTTCTTCATTCATTCATAACAAACTCTTAATTTCTCCTGGTCTTTCAGTTCATCAGTATACCCCAGGTTTCGCCTCTTTCTGGATTTATCCTGGACCTCAGGATCATTGTCAGTGATGCCCTCACGAGCCCCTCTGTCTCAAATTCCCCTGACTAGTGGCCAGTCTCCAAAACTGGGGGAGCCCTATCAATTGTTTATACTGCTGAGTGCAAAAGAAGTTAGTTTATAACAATCACTATGATTTCAGACTATAAGCTGTTACATACCACTTATCAAAGACATCCAGTTTAGTGCCTGGACCATTGGATTATTTGTAATAACAATAATGCATTAAAGTTCACTATGTGCTAGATACTCTATACTTTGTTGTAGCATTTAATCCTCCCAACAACCCTAGAATGTAGATACTATTACCATCCTTAGAGTAAAATGATCAAAGTAGGCACAAGGAAGTCAACACCATTCGATAAATACTTGCTAAAGAAACTAATTAATGTATATTGTTGCATTGCCCAGACTTTTTCTTAAATAGACTTTATTTTTCAGTTTGGGTTCACAGCAAAATTGAGTGAAAGGTACAAAGATTTCCCTTATGCATCGCTGCCTCCTCCACTGTCAGGATCGTAGTCTCCCTCATTACCAACATCCCCCACCAGAGTAGTTCATATGTCAACAGTTGATGAACCTACACTAACACACCACTGTCTCCCAGAGCCCATAATTTATGATAGGGTTCTCCCTTGGCGTTGTGCATTTTATGGGTTTAGACAAATTTATAACAACATGTACCCACCATTATAGAATTATACAGAATAGCGTCACTGCCTTTAACCATTCACCCCTCCCTACCCCCTTAACCTTGATCTTTTTACTGTCTCCATAGTTTTGCCTTTTCCAGAATGTCACATAGTTGGAATTATACAGTATGCAGGCTTTTCAAATCGGCTTCTTTCTCTTAGTAACATGCATTTAAGGCTCATCCAAGTCTTTTCATTACTTGATAGCTCATTTCTTTTTAGCCCTGAATAGTATTCCATTGTCTGAATAACCACAGTCTATGCATCCATTCACCTTCTGAATAACATCTTGGCTGAGATTTTTTTTTGCAAAAAAAAAAAAAAAAAAAGGATTAACTCATATCAACTTAGGGTCCTGATATTAATGAATTACTTATAAGACACAAGGTCTTATTCTAAACTGACTCAATAGATTTGAATAAGACATGTTGTTTATATTTTACTATGACGTAACAACAAAATTCTACTATCTTATTTTCTCAACAAAACTGTAATTAAACCTTTAATATTTACCAGTTTTTATACCTGGTCTTTTAGTTTGTAAAGTAATTTAGTGCATTCCCAAAGGGCAACTAAGGCATTTCAGAATCCAATAATTTAGTGGCGATATTGCTACAGAAACAGGCAGACTTTGGGGGAATTGCTCCGAGCCTCAGTTTCCTAATCTGTAAAATTGGGATTAAAAATAGTATCTTCCTCATAAAACTATTGTCAGGAGAAAAAGACATGGTGGGTACTTACCACAAGTGCTAAAACATTACTGGAAAGAGTCAGTAAGAATCAGTCAGTCAAATGTTGAACTTAAATTGAATTTAAATTAAAAAAAAATAATAAAAATTAAGAAGGAAGCAATCAGCCCTGAACCTGATAAAGGAAACAATACCTTCAAGTAGAAATTTTAAAATTTGTTTCTCAATTTCTTTTGCATATTTTCAATTTACATATTCACTTTCTGATGAAATTCAAAAGATGAATAATGCATAGAACAGAGTTAATTATACCAAGAATTGGTCTTCTTCCTCCCCCCTCCCTGTAATCAACATAATACATGTTCTAGGATGTTAAAAGGCAGTGAACTTCACCATTCTCTTCTCAGTCCCAATTGCTTTCTCCAGAGCCAGCTACCTATACCTCTTTTAACTTCTTTTTTTCCTGGCATTTACACTATTTTCAACACAGAAAAATTACCTCTTACATGTATGTTCTTAAAAATCATTTGAGTATGTTCAAAGGCAGTAACTAAGAAACATGAAGTTATGAGTTCCCAGAACCAACCCTGGAAAGCAGTTATTAGAAGGCCCAGGGTAACAATTTGTAGCAAGATTAGAGAACAAAACAGCTCTCCTGGAGCAAGAGGCAACAGAGTCCCTAGAAAGTTATCTGTGAAGGAAAAATATGACTATATATAAAAATTTGATTGCGTGATTAACTTTAGGAAAAAATGAGCCTATCATGAAGGAAATTGTGCAAGAAAAATGTCAGGAAACTGGAAACTTCAGGAAAAGGGAAAACTGGAGTGAAAAAGACTTGTAATATGAGTAGTCATTGGTTCTGTGATAAATAATATTTGCATATTATATGTAAATACATGTAATTATATATAAATCAAATACACTCCCACAAATATGTATTTGATTTTCAACTTATTCTAAACTATATGAACTTAGTGATGATAAAATTAAATTGAAATGTTATGAACTTCCACAACATGAAAGTAGAAGTTGTAAGGTATAAGGCAAAAGGAAATTTAAAGGATTGACTGGGGTATAAATATCCTCATTTCACATAATAGAGAGTCAAAAAATATTTTTTGTTAATGAAAGCAAAAAGAAAATTGGTAGGATGCTTCTAATAATCACAAAGATAACCAATGAAAACATTTTTTTTTTTTTTTTAAAGATTTTATTTATTTATTCGACAGAGATAGAGACAGCCAGCGAGAGAGGGAACACAAGCAGGGGAGTGGGAGAGGAAGAAGCAGGCTCACAGCAGAGGAGCCTGACGTGGGGCTCGATCCCATAACGCTGGGATCACGCCCTGAGCCGAAGGCAGACGCTTAACCGCTGTGCCACCCAGGCGCCCCACCAATGAAAACATTTTAAGTACTATTATAAATATGTAGGAGGAATGGAGCATAAAAGGCTGGATAATAGAGTAAACTAAATCACACTCTAATATAGCAAAAAAAGGATAGATTTTTTTTTTAAAGACCTGAATTTTTAAAAAGCAGTGGGAAAAGCTTATTAAACTTTCAGTTCATTTTCCTGTCTTCAGCCCCTCATCCTGCTCCCATCTTATATCATACCTGGTGTTTGTAGATCATCAATTCTTTTCAGGTTCTCCGAGATAAACTGGTTCTACTCTATGCTATATTCTGCTTGGTAAATATTCTGGGCTATGGCTACTCTGCTTTACGGCCTCAATTATTATGCCTCCATCTATGTTTTGTTTTATTTTTGCCTATCTACTTTACTGAGAGTAATTTGCATAAGATAAATTATATCAATTTAAAATATAAAATTCAATGAATTTTAATGGTTGTAGATACCATGAGGCCACCACCATAATCAAGTTACACATTTAAACTACCCTCAAAAGATTCATTGAGCCTCTTGTAGCCCTTCCCTTCCTTTATCCCTGGAGCCAGCAACCATTGATCTGCTTTTGGGCACCTATATTAGTTTGCATGTTTTATAAGTGTTATAATACAAAATGTACACTTTTCTGTTTGGCTTCTCTAACTCAGAACGATTTTGAGGTTCATCCATGTTATTCCATGTGTCAGTAGTCTGTTGCTCTTTACTAGTGAGTAGCATTCAGTGGTACAAATGACGTATCTTATTTATCCATTCACCTTGATGGACATTTGGGTTGCTTCTAGTTTGAGGTTGTAATGAGTAAAGTGTACTGAATAGTCATGTGCAGGGCTTTCTGTGGACATAGATTTTCATTTCTCACGAGTAAAGATCTAACAATGGAATGGCTGGATCATATGACATGTATATGTTTAAAGTTTGTTTGTTTAGATGCAGAGTTTTCCAAAGTAGTTGTATTATTTTATACTCCCATTGATAGTACATGAGAATTCCACTTGCTTCATGATCTCACCAGCAACTGGTATTTTCCATCATTTTAGCATTGGCCATTCTAGTGATAATTTCATTATTATTTTAAATTAAATTTCCCTGATGACTATGATGTGGACTATATTCCATGAAATTTGGGCTATTCGGATATCTTCTTTTGTGAGGTGTCTTTTAAACCATATGTTCACCTTTNATGATGTGGACTATATTCCATGAAATTTGGGCTATTCGGATATCTTCTTTTGTGAGGTGTCTTTTAAACCATGTGTTCACCTTTTATTTATTTATTTATTTATTTATTTATTTATTTATAAGATTTTATTTATTTATTTGACAGAGATAGAGACAGCCAGCAAGACAGGGAACACAAGCAGGGGGAGTGGGAGAGGAAGAAGCAGGCTCCTAGCAGAGGAGCCTGATGTGGGGCTCGATCCCATAACGCCAGGATCATGCCCTGAGCTGAAGGCAGACGCTTAACCGCTGTGGCACCCAGGCGCCCCCATATGTTCACCTTTTAAAATGAATTATTTGTCTCATTAGCAAGTTAGAAGAGATCCTTATATTCTGGATATAAACCTTTTGTCATTTATATGTCAAATGGATATTGTCTCCCATTCTGTGGCTAGACTTTTTATTTCTTAAGAACGTTTTTCAGAAATGGAAAGGTTAAAACATCAATAAATTCTTATTTAATGATTTTCTTTCACTATGCTTTGTATTAATTAATCCTATCTATGAAAGCTTTGCTTAGTCTAAAGTGACTAAGATTTTTTCCTATGTTTTATTTAAAAAGTTTTAAAGCTTTGGCTTTTACTTTTATGTCTGTGATTCAAGTTATATTTTTTCATTGGTGAAGGACCAATATTCATTTTTTTCCATATGGATAACCAGGTGTTTCAGCATGATTTACTGAAAAGACTTTCCTTCTCCTGAATGGATTACCCTAGCAACTTCTTCAAAATTCATTGACCATATATGTATGTGTCTGTTTCCAGGCTCTTTTTCTTTTTTCTGTTGCTTTTTAAGTTTTTAATTCCAATTAGTTAAAATATACTTTTTAAGTTTTTAATTCCAATTGTACACCTGTTTCAGGTGTACAATAGTGATTTAACAGTTCCATACATCACCCTGTGCTTATCACAAGGGCCCTCCTTAATCCCCATCACGTATTTAACTCATCCCCCCACCCATCTCCCCTCTGGTAACTATCAGTTTATTCTTTATAATTAAGAGTCTGTTTCTTTAAAAAAGAGAGAGAGAGTCTGTTTCTTAATTTCTCTGTTTTTTCTTTTTTGTTCGTTTGTTTCTGAAATTCCACATATGAGTGAAAGCATATGGTATTTGTCTTTCTTTGACTTATTTTGCTTAGCATTATATCCTCTAGCTCTATCTATGTTGCTGCAAATGGCAAGATTTCATTCTTGTTTATGGCTGAATAATATTCCAGCATGTACCAACTTCTTTATCCATTCATCAACTGATGGACACGGGGCGGCTTCCATATCTTGGCTATTGTAAATATTGCTGCTATAAACATTGGGGTGCATGTATCCCTCTGAATTAGTGTTCTCGTATTCTTCAGGTAAATACCCACTGGTGCAGTTGCTGGATCAGAAGGTAGTTCTATTTTCAACTTTTTAAGGAATCTCCATACTGTTTTCCACAGTGGCTACACCAGTTTGCATTCCCACAAATAGTGCAAGAGGGTTCATTTTTCTCCACTTCCTTGCCAACGCTGGTTATTTCTTGTGTTGTTGATTTTAGCCATTCTGACAGTGTGAGATGATATCTCATTGTAGTTTTGATTTTCATTTCCCTGATGTAAGTGATGATGAGCATCTTTTCATGTGTGCTGTTGGCCATCTACATGTCTTCTTTGAAGAAATGTCTGTTCATGTCTTCTGGCCATTTTTAATTGGATTATTTGTTTTTGGGGCGTTGAGTTGTATCAGATCTTTATATATTTTGAATACTAACCCTTTATTGAATATATCATTTGTAAATATGTCCTCCATTCTGTATGCTGCCTTTTAGTTTTGTTGATTGTTTCCTTTGCTGTGCAGAAGCTTTCTATTTTGATGTTGATCTCAACAGTTTACTTTTGCTTTTGTTTCTCTTACTTCAGGAGACACATCTAGGAAGATGTTGCTATGGCCAATATAAAAGAGGTTACGGCCTGTGTTCTCTTCTAGGATTTTTAGGTTTCAGATCTCACATTTAGGTCTTTAGTCCATTTTGAATTTATTTTTGTGTCTGGTGTAATAAAGTGGTTCAATTTCTTTCTTTTGCTTGTTGCTGTCCAGTTTTCCCAACACCATTTGTTGAAGAGACTGTCCTTTTACCATTGAATATTCTTTCCTGCTTTGTCAAAGATTAATTGATCATATAGTTGTGGGTTTATTTCTGGGTTTTCTATTCTGTTCCTTTGATCTGTGTGTCTATTTTTGTGCAAGTACCATACCGTTTTGTTTACTACAGCTTTGTAATATAACTTGAAGTCTGGAATTGTGATGCCTCCAAACTTGCTTTTCTTTTTCAAGATTGTTTTGGCTCTTTGGGATCTTTTGTGGTTCCATACAAATTTTAGAATTGTTTGTTCTATTGTTTCCAGACTCTTTAAAGTATTCCTATGATTTATGCATCCATCTTTTCACCAATACTACACTGCCTTTATTAATAACTTTAGAATATGCCTTGAATTCAAGAACTGTACATCCTATATGTTCTTTTTCTGAGAAGTAGGTTTAACATTTCATTAAATTTTAGCTACAGCTTGCCAATTTCTAAAACTGAGCCTACTTGAATTCTGACTGGTACTAATACTGAACTAATAGATAAACTTAGAGGTAATTATTTTCATAGAGTCTTCAGATCCATGCCTCTCCATTTATTTAGGTCTTTAAATTTCTCTCAGCCATGTTCTATAATTTTCAGAGCAAATGGTTTGCAATTAATTTCATAAGATTAATTCCCAAATACTTTGCGTTTTTAGTGTTCTTGGAAATGGCATTTTATAATTTCATTTACCAGTATATAAAACTCCAAATGATTTTATTAACCTTGTGTCCTGCAACTTGGAAAAATTCACTTATTCTTATAATTGGTTTTTAGATTCCTGTACATTTTCTAAGTAAATAGATGTGCCATCTGCAAGTACAGAAGCTTTACCTCTTTATTTCTGACTCTTAAGAATTTTTTTCTTGTCTTTTTTGATATGTCTGTAGCATACAATGTTGAATAGAAGCTGTGAGAGCAAGCCTCTTTGCCTGTTCTCAGGTTTAGGAGAGTAGCATTCACACTTGCTCAAGGAAGTATGATGTTATCTATAGAGTTCTAATAAGTAACTTTTGTCAGATGGGGAAGTTCCTTCTATTCCTAGTTTTCAGAGAGGTTTTGTTTTTTGTTTTTTACCATGAATGGGTGGTGAATTCTATTAATTTTTTTTCTCTGCTTCTATTGGAATAATAGCATGGTTTTTCTCCATTATTCTGTTAATATGTTGAAATACACTGATTGATTTTATTAACGTCAATTTAACTTTGCAGTCCTGAGATAAATCCCACTTAATCATGATATGTTATCCTTTTTAAATAGTGCAGGATTCAGTTGTTAGTATTTTGGTAATGATTTTAACATGTAAATTAATGGGACTATTAGGTGTTTTTGTCTTTAATGTACTTTTCTGGTTTCCTTATCAGGATAACATTGTAAATGTTCCCTCCTCTTCTATTTGCTGAAAGCATTTTTATTAAATTTATATCATTTTTTTTTTTGCTTTAGATATTTGGTAGAATTCACCAGTGATACCATGTGGAGTTTTCGTTATGGGAACGTTTTTAATGACCAGTTTAGTCTCTTTTACTGATATAAGGCTCTTCAGATTATCTTTCTTTCTTTCCTTGAGTGAACTTTGGTAATTTGTGTCATAAATTACCTGCAATGACCTGTAATTCTGACACTCTTTCTTCATAGATAGCATCAGATCTCCCAAGTAGAAGCAGCTCAGTTCCACAAGACTGCTTCCCACCCCCTTCGGAAAGCTAGGTTATCACCTGTGCTTCCAATTGACTGGCTAAAGATCCAAGGTTCTAATGACCCCTCCTTGAGTTCCATTAATTCGGTAGAGCTGTAATCTGAAACTGGGTTCACCTCTTGGTGGGCATCAAGCCAAAAGACACAACTAAGAATCCAAGTCCTAGTTGACTGAAGTCCTGAGGGCCAGCAAGGGTCAGCATTATCAGTTCGCTGGCTCCAGTTAGTCTGGTGTTTAAGTGCACAAAGAGGCTTGAATCCTGCAAAAATGACTCAAGAATGTGTGCTAGGTCAATCTCTACTAGGAGTTTTACCACTAATGTGGCTTAGGCTATTTTTTGGCCTGGTAGAGACTGTAAGTTTTTACATTCCCTTTCCTTCCTGAAAATCCATAACTACTGAGGGTTTTGCATTTCTTTATAATTCCAATGCCTTTAGAAAGTTCTGCAAGAAGTTTTCTTGGGCAAATAGAGCCAGTTGGACAGAGATTATGAAAATAGCTTGGGGTCTACAAGTGGCTTTTCTTGTGTCCTGGAAGCTATGTCTCATCTTTCTTTTTCTGGGGACCACTAACTCTGCTTACAGAGCAGCTCAGAGACTTAGGAAAATGCTTACTTACCTTTACCAGTTTATTAAAGAATATAATAAAGGATCCAGATGAAGAAATACCTCAGGCAAGGTCTGGGAAGGTCCCAGCTCAGGAGCTTCTGTCCCTGTGGAGTTGGGGTGTGCCACCTCCTGGTATGGCTGTGTTCACCAGCCTGGAAGCTCACCAAACCCTACACTGCTGAGATTTTTATGGAGGCTTCCTCACATAAGCATAATTCATTATTAACTTCATCTCTAGCTGCACCCCCCCCCATGGAAGATGAGGGGTGGAGTGGAAACAGCCAAGCTCCTAATCATGGATTGGTCTTTCTGGTGACCACCCCTCATCCAGGAGCCCACCCAGAGTCACCTCAATTGAACAGAAGGTGCTCCTGCTGCTCTTAAAACTTAGTTTACAAGGGTTTTAAGAGCCCTGTGTCAGGACCTGCAGCAGAGACCAGCATAAATATTCTCTATTATCTCATTGTATCCGTCAAGGAATTTATCCATTTTTTCTAAATTGTCTAATTTGTTGACATTATTATTCCTAATATTCTCTTAATTATCCTTTCAATATCTGTATGATTTGTATGGAAAACTCTTCTTTCAGTTCTGATATTGCTCATTTGGTTTTAATCTTTAATTTTTCTTGATTAATCTAGAATTTCATCACTTGTCTTTTCAAAAAACAACTTTTTGACTGTTAATTTTCTTTATCTTTTTATTTCACTGATTGCTGCTCTTTATTATTTCCTTTTTTTCTACTTACTTGGGTTTAATTTGCTCTTCTTTTTCTAGTTTATTGAGTTGGAGTCTTTTTTTCTTCCAAGCTTTTATTTACATTCCAGTTAGTTAACATACAGTGTAATATTAGCTTCACTAGAATTCAATGATTCATTACTTACATATAACACCCAGTGCTCATCATAAGTGCCCTCCTTAAGCCCCATCACCCATTTAACCTATCTCCCTGCCCACCTCCTCTCCAGGAACCCTCAGTTTGTTCTCTATAGGTAAGAGTCTGCTTTCTGCTTTGCCTCTCTCTCTTTTCCCCATGGTAAGCAAAATAAGTCAGAGAAAGACAAAGACTACATGATTTCACTCATATGGAGAACTTGAGTTGGAGTCTTAAGTCATTGATTTCTAATACAGGCAATAAGTTCTAAATTTTCCTCTAAGAACTATTTAGTTGTCTACTGAAATTTTGATATATAGTATTTTTATTATCATTCATTTCAAAATATGTACACTTCCCTTGTAATTCCTTATTTGACCCATGGATTATTTAGAAATGTGTTTTTCAATTTCCAAATACTTAGGGTTCATCTTATGTATATTTCATTGTATATATTGTCAGGTATTCTATAAATAGAAATTACACCATGTTAGAAAACATGTTGTTTGGATCCTCTGTGTTCTTACTCTTTCTGTTTTTTTCTTTCTTTCTTTTCTGTCTTTTTTGATCTAAATGTTTTATCATTTGCTGAAGAAGGGTTTATGGGGTTTTTTGTATTTTTTAGGATTTATTTATTTATTTGAGAGAGAGAGAGAGCAGGGGGGAGGAGCAGAGGGAGAGAGAATTTCAAGCAGACTCCCCACTGAGCATAGAGCCTGAAGGGTGGCTCGATCTCACAACTCTGCAACCAAGACCTGAGCTGAAACCAAGAGTCCCATACTCAACCAGCTGAGCCACCCAGGTGCCCCAGTTCTGTTTTGTTTTATTTTAAGATTTTATTTATTTGACAGAGAGAGACAAAACAAGCAGGAGGAGCAACAGACAGAGACAGAGGGAGAGGGAGAAGCAAGCTCCTGCTGAGCAAGGAGCTCGATGTGGGGCTCAATCCTGGGACCCTGGGATCAACATCTGAGCCGAAGGCAGAGTCTTAACCAAATGAGCCACCCAGGTGCCCCTTGGTTTTTTTTTTAAACTTCTACCATGTAGTCTATTTTTCTCTTTAATCCTTTAATTCTGTGTGCCCTTGAACACACAGAATCCCCAAGTAGGGTTGTTAACTCATTTAAAAACATGTCAAACCCTTCAACAGTTCATGACCCATAGGAAGCATTCCAGAAATATTAGCTACTTCTAAACTAACACTCTTTGTTTACTCAATAAGCTAACAGTCTCTATTCCAGCCCTACAAGGATATTAAAACCATTCCTTAGAAGGTTGCTAATAATTTGCCAATAGTCAAATCCAAATCCAGGATCCCTGTACCTTCACCCTCTTCCAGTATAGTTCTGGTGCATTTGACACACCACTCATCATTTCTTAAAATCTCTTCCCTTGATTTCAGTGATGTACATGCACTTTATTTTGTCATCTCTTTCCCTAATCTACTTGTGCCCTATCTGCTTCACAATTAGAGATGTTCCCTGACAGGATTCAGTGTTTAAAACTTTTCTTGTTTTTTGGATTTTTTGTTTGTTTGTTTTTAGCAAGGAAGAAAGAGACTGTGAGCAGGGAAGGGGGTTGCAGAGGGAGAGGGAGAATCTTAAGCAGGCTCCACGCTCAGCAGGGAGCTATACATGGGGCTCCTGAGATCATGACCTAAGCCAAAATCAAGAGTTGAGTGCTTAACCAACTGAGCTACCCAGGCGCCCCTAAAACTCTTCTTGTTTTATACTTCTTCCTTTGGTTATTTCATCTCAACTACCACCTCTATGCATATAGTACCCACATCTTTTTTGCTAGCTCTGAACTTTCTCCTGAATTTCAGATCCACATTGTCAACTGCTTGATGAATACTACCTCCAGGTCAAATTCCAGCACCCCAGATTACATATGTCTAAGTACAAACTCATTACCTTGACAACTACCGTGAAACTATTAATTGACTTGAATTATACATCTATGCTGTTTGACATAATTAATCTCTCAGTCACTCAAGTTGAGGAAGGCAAAAACATATATTGGTTAGGACCACAGGCTCTAGAGCCAGATTGAGTTCAAAACTGCTCTCTGAATTCAATTCCCCCATCTGTATAGTTGGGATAATAATTGAACATAAATCTTAGTATTGTTGGGAGCCTGAACTGAGCTGATGACTATGATGCAATTAGTACATCATAGACTTTTGCCAGCCTTATTATCTTTGAATTACCCCATGCTTCCTACACCCATTCAGTGCCACAGCCTGGCAATTTGAGCTCTTTGCCTTTTCCATAAACACCATTGTTATTGTCATTACTATTACTTCAGCATTTTTTTAATTAAAATTATACTAGAGCAAATCTAATAAAGTCTTCTTCAATTTTCTGTCTTCAGTTTTGCAAATTAAAATAAAACAAATTAATATCCAAAATTAAGGAAGATTTTGAAAAATGTTTTGGTACAGCAAAAAAGTGGTAGTTTGCATAAGTTCACTTTGTGAGACTTCAGACAACATTAGTATGAGAGACACAAATGTGAGATGTAAAAAGTACATTAGCAAAAGGATTTAAGACATTGCTATGGGATATTTCATGCTGTTTTGATAATGTGATTTTCTTACTGCAATAATTAAATTTACACTGAGATGTGATGTGAGACCACCATGGTTTAAAGAGGATTATGAGTTTTACAGATTAAATAGAAATGACTCAGTAACCTAACTAATGAAATAAGTACATATTTTACACCACAGTACCCCAACTGAATATAAATATCATTTAAATAGGAAAAGATACCGAGTTGCAACTTGCTCATTTTCCATCTGAAAAAATTGACTGGGCATCTATTTTTTTAAAAGTGAGTTTGTTAAATAAAAAGTAACATTGACTAGTTTCCTTTGCTTCTTTATGGAAATACTTAAAAATTCACCTTGATCACCTAAAAACAGTCATTCTCAAGGCCTGCCTACACATTACAATCACCTAGGTAGTGTTTTAAAATCCCAGGGCCACACCCGAGATCAATTGAATCAGGATTTCTGGGACTGAGACTAGGCATCAGCATTTTTAAAAGTCCCCAGGTGATTTCAAAATAGCAGCCAGCAAATTAAGAACAGCTGCCTTTTCAGTACCTGATGAGCCTTCTTTTACCCCTGTGAGTGGTTACCGATCTACAATTTGGAAATCATTCTAGATCAATCACAAAAAGAAGTGGTCATTGTAAATTTCCAGAAAATAGCTGTCCAGTTGATTAACTTAAAAATAAAAATAAAAATAAATAATTGTTGCTTTAGAGTGGTAATTCTAAAAACTGAAGTAGTCTGGATAGTTCTTGAGATAGCAAAATTCAAAAGAAATTGACTTTAAGTGGATTTCTATGAGTAAGGAAACAACACATGTTTGTTGCCTAAAGAACCTGCAACAAATCCCAGTTGTGCCAACTTGACTGGAAATATGACAATAAACAAATCACCAGACTTCTGAGCCTCAGTTTCTTATATAAAAGGATATGATGCTTTTGTTATGAGGATATTATGAAAATCATATAAACAAGACATATAAGGCACCTTGCACGTTTTCTGATACTATAGTGGATACCCAACAAAGGTTATTTCCAAATTTTGACCTCTAAAGACAAAATATTTCTGCTAAAAATTTTTCATACAAATTGAGATGTACCAGAAGTTTAAAATACACACTGAGGGGCGCCTGGGTGGCACAGCGGTTAAGCGTCTGCCTTCGGCTCAGGGCGTGATCCCGACGTTACGGGATCGAGCCCCACATCAGGCTCCTCTACTATGAGCCTGCTTCTTCCTCTCCCACTCCCCCTGCTTGTGTTCCCTCTCTCGCTAGCTGTCTCTATCTCTGTCAAATAAATAAATAAAATCTTTAAAAAAAAATAAAATAAAATAAAATAAAATACACACTGAATTGAAGACAGCACACACACAAAAAAAGTAAATACTTAATGAAAAATTATTTATATTGACTGCATGTGAAAATAATAGTATTTTGGGTATATACAGATGAATAAAATGTTATTAGCATTAATTTTAGCTGTTTCTTTTAAATGTTTTAATGTGTTTACTATAAAGTTTTAAATTACGTAGTATGTAATTCCTATCATATTTCTCTTGGATAATGTTGTTCTAGATTCTATCCTGTGAACAAAGACTAACTTTTCAAGACAGCTCAGTATCACCTTATGTGGAGTCAATAACCCTATACTGAAATATTAATAACAATAGTTAATAACTTTAATAATCATTAACAAATTAATCTTGTACACCAACTACAATAAATGCATTTTTTAGCATTATACCTATATAATGTTATTATATTTATCCTTTAGAAATTCACTTACCAAATATTTAATGAGTGTTTACTATGTTTCAGTTTCTAGAAATGAAGAAGGCCATGCCACACACCAAAAAGCTTATTTCCAATTTTCCTTTTATTCCACCCCTGTGCCTTCCCTATTCTCTATTCCCTGTTACTTGTTAATTGAGTTTATTCAATTTAAAATAACCCACCAATGATCAGAGTGGGCCATTTGAAATCTGTCCCTCAGATGCAGCCTTATTGATACTACGGTAGACTGGTTTCTGGTGATTGTCATACTACTCTAGCATTCAAGCCACCCATGATCTGGAAATCAGATGAAAATGAGCCGGAACTTTTTTTAGAATCCCCAAACTGTATTTCCTAAAACTCTAATGTCTCACAAAATGTGTGTACACACACAAAAAGGTGTATAGTCAAAAAAAAACAAAAACAAAAACTAGGGAAAAGCTGTAAACTGTGGTCCCCTCTTACGGATGCCCAGCAAAAACTAGCATAGTGAAGCTTCAGAGTTCTATAGTAGAGATATGCCTTAACCCATAATATCCTAATTTTAATTGACCACCCTCGCCCCACAGAGGCACCCATTAACAGCTTTCGTAGGCCAAGTCCGAGGAGCACAGTTTGAGAAATACTGCTGAATAATATTGTTGATGACTAGTCAAAAGCCAGAAAACTTGTTTTAACTTGCTCCCCCTTGTCATTAGGGAATAGCCCATCCCCAGCCAACTCCAATGAGGGGACAAAGCCTAAAAGCTGTGGGGGAAGTTTTAAAGCAAATTCTGAGGTAAAATGCTGAAGTGGAGATTTAGTTAGAGTTAAAAGTGTCGTCAGGATTGTGACTACTTGTGCTGTTCAATTTTCTTATAACTTTAAAGTATTATGTGTAAATATAGCATCTGGTATTATGACAACTCCTCTGTATGGCAAAAATTATACAACTGGATTCACTGTTTTCTCATTTTGTAATCCAAAAATAAATAAAAAAGACAGTAAAAAAGAGAGGAGATAGGATCTAAAAAGGAATGGAATGCTTACACAAATCCTACCAAATACGATAAAATGCATTACGGTTGCCAGACAAAATGCAGGACACCAACTTAAATTTGCAGTTTAGATAAACAATGAATATTTTTGTCAGAATAAGCATTCCAGACATACTAAAAAAAGTATTCATTGTTTATCTGAAATTCAGATTTAACTAGGCATTCTTTATTTTTTCACTTGTTAAATCTGGCAACCTGAATGTGTTAAATATCTAGACTGCATTAAAAATAATACACATAGAATACAAACGATGAAAATTGATGATTTTTTAGCTTTCAACTATTGACATGCCACAGTTAAAAAGACAAACGGAAAGAGAATGAGGCAACTTTGATTTTTTGCAAACAGATGGTAAAAATTAGGATCTGTCTAGGAATTCAGAATAGTTTATTTGGCAACGACTTAGGACAGCAATATTTACAAGCAAAAATGGATAACTAATAAGCAAATAAATTTTGCAGAAACTGTTTTGGGAAATGGAGATTAATACTGTGAGAAATAGCTACAAAGGCTATTTTAAACCGCATTTTTTAAGAGTCGTAAACCCATAAACAGCTTTTATTTGAATGAATGTAAAATGTCTTGAGCATAAAACTAAAGATAAGCCAAGGAAGACAGTCACATGCAAAAAGAAAACATGAACTTCATTATAGTTGAGTCAACATTTGAGAATTGCACTGTCAGAGAACTGCTTTTAAAAATCAAAAAGGAGCAGAGGTGCCTGGGTGGCTCCAGTCAGTCAAGCATCCTACTCTTGGTTTCAGCTCAGGTTATGATCTTAGGCTCAACCAGAGTCAGGCTTGCACTTTGGTGTGGAGTCTGCCTCAGATTCTCTCTCCCTCCCCCTCTCCATCTGCCCCTTTCCTCTCTCGCTTGCACTCTTAAATAAATAATAGTTTATATGTTTAGGATATAAAATAAAATTAAAATTAAAAAATTAAAATAAAAAAGGAGCTAAATGCATGTATGCATTGATTTAATTCATTATAAACATAATAGATTTTTCCTTTATATTTAAAATAACAAGATATCAAGTAATCAGAAATTTTTGAAAACTAAATTATATCAATTGCATTGATTGGCATTTTATCTCAGTATTTATAACTCCTTAGATTTATATCAACAAAATTTTTATAGTATCTAACTAATGGGGGGGGAAACAGAAACACGGAATACAACTTGACAATTTGCTTTGTCCTTGTTAGGAAAGATCATTTTGTTTTGTTTTGTTTTTTGTTTTTTAAGATTTTATTTATTTATTTGACAGAGAGAGAGACAGCCAGCAAGAGAGGGAACACAAGCAGGGGAAGTGGGAGAGGAAGAAGCAGGCTCCCAGCAGAGCAGGGAGCCCGATGCAGGGCTCGATCCTCTGGGATCATGCCCTGAGCCGAAGGCAGCCGCTTAACGACTGAGCCACCCAGGCGCCCCAGAAAAGATCATTTTTAAATAATCAGAATTTTTTAAATTAAAAATAAATAATCAAAATTAAATTGTTTCTTAATAGCTCTTAAACAATTGCAGACAACACCACTCCCCTACACACACACACACCACTACCACTACCACTACCACCACCACCACCAAATTCTCCCTTTGATTCCACAGTTAAACCTAACGATCCTTATGTATAATAAATACCACCCTAATAACACCAAAAATTATGTTTCATTTCTTTTACTCTTTTCATTAATTCCTAATAGAGCAAATAATTGTGATTTCATCTTTTTCAGTAGTCTGCTTAGGATTAATTAAAATACTGATTTTATACCCTGATAATGCTATTTTACTAAATGTTTCAATAAATAGAAAATGAGTAGTCTTAGGCAAGAGTTAGTGACATGTTTAACCTTTCTGACCAAATGAATCTACCAAATCTGAATTATTGGCCTGCTTATTCATTGAACCATCTTTGTTTTCTTGATTTGTTTTTCATACTAAATTTATCCTAAGAATATTTTCATTTGCTTCAAACGTGTTTAGAACTCACACGCAGTATCTTCTCAATAAGGACTGCTTTTGGACATTAATCAGAAACATTTATACTATTTCTGAAATTTTAACATTATGGAAAAAAAAATTCCTGCCACATCTCTAGAAAAGCTTCTTATAATATATTTTAGGGGGGAAGGAGGCGATAGTTGTCCTGGTCTACCTCATTGCTTAAGCGTGAAGAATTTAAGAAACCCAGAGTTATCTTACTACATCTTACTTGTTCTTAAAGCAAAGGCTGCAAGAAAAAAATGAGACTTGAGGTGTGTTGTGTACTCCATGGTGACACAAAACTACCTCCTTCCCCTGGCCAGGTTCCAGCCCTCACTTTTGACATTTTTGTTGCCTCAACATTGACATTGTGTTACCTACAACATTGGTTCCTGAGTAGGAAATCCATGATTTTGTAGTTCAGAACTAAGAACTGGCTTCATGACTCCTCAAACTCCGGAGAGTTGAAAGCATTTGGGAGAGAGCAATTACGCTATGGCCTCGGGGCCAGAGAGCTTAACTCCTTCTAAATTCATGGTGTTTATCTAGCAATTCATGTGATGTGTCATTCTGGCTGAGTTGTAAACCTTTTGAAATCAAGGTCTGTAATTGGTTCTTATTTTTCATAGCCCCAGAGCAACTGACTTCAAACTCCGTAGGAGCCCGTCAAACTTTCAGAGACTAAGACTAAGAAATTAAACACATCTTTCTTCTGTTCAGCACAGGGACCTCTGTCCAGTCCGGGCCAGTTTTATGAGCTTTCCTCCCCTCCTTACAGTAGGATCCAGGTATTCAAACCACTTTCTTTCTCCCCAAAACCCACACAAGCCCTTTAAGGTTCTTTTCCCTTATAATTGATTTCCTAGCAGAAAACAAGTATCACAGTTCTCTGCTTATTTATTTCTCCCACTTAAAGATTTAGATTAACTCTTCTCAAAGAAGCAAGACCCAGGGAGGAAAGGCATGCAAAAAGGCTAGCACTGTAAAAAGTAGTTAAATTAGAGTCATTTCCTCTGAGACTGCCTTGACATAGTCCTGCAAATACAAAGTGACCTGGAGAGGAAGAAGTAGCCACATTTCAAAGACACTGGGGCAACATCTGTGCCAATTGCCCAGAATATCATGGTCATCAGGTTTTCTGATCTGGCTTTCCTCCCTGCCTTGGAAGAACGCCGAAGTATTCAACCTCTTTCAGGGATCTTCTAATGGCAAGTCTGCCTTAAAATGCTATAACATTGTCCACAAATCTTAGAGTATAAAAATGTGGCAGAGCCAGACTCTTACTCTGAATCTTCTCTTCAACTGAGTGTACATTAGGCCAAAGTAAGTCACTGCTAAGGCTCCAATGTCATTTATTTACCCTGATCACAAACATACCAATAAAAATAATCAATATGGAGTAATCAAAAATTCAATCCATCAACACTATCTGATATTTAGATTTTGTTGACATAGTATGGGGTAATTGCCCCTTCTCTGAAATTCCTTTGGCCATCCACCCCACCTTACCATAGCTCCTAAATCCACTCTGCTGACACCTAATACCACCTTACATTAAAACAAATTCAAGCTTTCTCCTCAGAAATTACCAATAGGGCAGAGAGATACTGAGTCAGTTAACTGCTGGATGAAACAGGCAGTTGAATGGAAAAA
>NC_048218.1:38294393-38294620 GCF_002007445.2 Ailuropoda melanoleuca
ATTGAGGTCCTATTATACATTAGGCACTGTTCTAGGAACTTGGAAGATATCAATGTCAACAAAACAAAAAGTTTCCTGCACTCAAATCAATTAGACAAAAACATTCATATGAAGTAAGTATGTAGTGCAGGAAATTATAAGGGCTAAGGATAAAAGAACAAATACAGGGGCGCCTGGGTGGCACAGCGGTTGAGCATCTGCCTTCGGCTCAGGGCGTGATCCCGGCG
>NC_048218.1:38294999-38355473 GCF_002007445.2 Ailuropoda melanoleuca
AAAAAAAAAACAAAAAAAACCAAATACAGCTGATGAGGAAGATGAAGGGGAAGGGTACCATAAGAAGTATGAAAGGTAAAGGTGGGTTGACATATTAAGTAGAGTGGTGGGAATGTAAGGCAAACACTTAAAGGAGTTGATGAGGTTAATTAACTAAGTGGCTATCTCAGGTAAGAGAGAACAACTAGAGCAGTTGTTTCTAACGTGAGCACATGTCCAAAACCTCTAGAGGCTTTAATATACCCCCAAAGTTTCCAATTCAGTGTCAAGAGAGGGGAAGAGAATTTGCATTTCTGTAAGTTTTCTCCTGATGCTGATGCTGCTGGTTCAGGACCTACACTTTGAGAACCACTGAATTAGAGCAAAGGCCCCCAGGTGGTAATGTGTTCAGATGCTTCCCTGTCATGATTGCTCAGCAAAGAGCTAGCTGGAGCCATTCTGGAAGAATTTTACCCTGGAGGTCTACCTTCTAAGGCTGTGGGCTGAACAACAGAAAACCACAGGTTAAGGGAGAATTTTCGTGACCAACTGGACAAGATCACAGCTCAGCCTTGAAATTCTCATTTGACTCATTAAATTCATCCCTTCCTTCAAGATGCTACCTCCTCCAGTTGTAATCTAAACTTATTTCCCAATTGGTGTCCTTATCATTTAACTTTAGCTACTTTTCTGCAAATATCCTCATTGTGCTTCTTCCATAAAAATACATATAATCCAACATTTATTTTCCACTCTTATACCAGGGGTACTGAGGATTTCCAAATGGCAACTGTGGCACCTGAGTGGCTCAGTAGGTTAAGCGACCCACTCTTGATTTCAGCCCAGGTCATGATCTCGTTGGTTCTGGGATTGAGCCCCACATTCGGCTCCATGCCTAGTGGGGAGTCTACGTCAAGATTCTCTCCCTCTGCCCCTCCCCCCACTTGTGTGTGTGTGGCCCTCTCTCACTCTAAAATAAATAAATAAATATTTTTTTAAAAATTGCACTGTGGTAAAGAATGATGCCCAAACAGCATTAAACAATACACAGAATTCTTTTTTTCTGCCTTTGATCATTCCCTTCCTACTCTCTATAGCAACTGTGCCAAATATTCTTCCTACCCTTCATGATCCCTGCCTCCTCCCCCTCAACAGATGACAATGTCTCCTATTCAGAGAGAAAATACAGTCTATGACACATGAAAACCTCCAAGTTCCTGCCATTTTCCACCCTCCTCCAATACATATGTGCTCACATGTTCACTAGCTACAAACTTATTTCCTTCACGTGTCTTCTTTCCCCTGGTCTCAAATAAGACCATACAAAGTATTTAGGAAGGTGTTTGATATAAACTAATGTGCTCAAATAAGTTTGGTACTTTTTTTTTTTGCTTTATTAGTTTATTACTTTTGAAAAATAGGTAAACACATAATGAGTATAAAATTTGAGAGTCTTTTCTATTCCCAGGAGACAACTGCAATTATCAGTTTCTTGTGTATTTTTCCAGAGAGAGTGTATGTATAAATAAGCAACTGTATTCAGACATATTCTTTATGTTACACAAATAGTAACATACCATACAAACTTTTTTACTCTCTGGTTTTTCACTTTAAAACATGTTTTAAGAAATCTTATGTCAGAATATAAAGAGATTACTTATTCATTAGAAGTATGCACAATAATTTATTTGTATGTATTGATGGACATTCATTTCTTATACATGGAAATATATTCTTAGGATAAATTCTTAGAAATAGAATGATTGTATCAAAGGTTATCACCACATTGTCTCCACGGGTAGTTTGTTTCAGCAATGTGTAAGAGTATATGCTTCCCTCAGTCTCAATCAACACAGAGTATTTTCCATTCATTATTCATTCATCAAATATTTTTTGAGTGTCTATTATGAGCCAAATTTTGTGCTAGGCCCAGGAACTAAAGTTTCTGCTCTATGTACTTTACATTCTAATGAGGGAAAGTGCAATAAGCAAATAAAGAAATGACAGTTGAGTTTATAATCTAACTTTTCACTTTGCTTGAGACCTTTAGTTCCCATACTGCATAAGTACACCAAATTATGTTTGTGTTTTAAAAAATCAAATCTCTCAACCCAGAGTTTCTATTTTTTTTACCTTTTGAAAAGATTTTTAATTTTAAGTTTTTCATTAGTAATCAAACATCTTAAAGGAATACTTCATACTGACTTTCTCCAATTCTTCATCTTACATTCATTCTTCCGTGCACTGCCTTCTTCAATCCCTAGTGATTTTGTAGATATGCAGGGATTCAGCTAATAATGTATGAATTAAATTTCCAATCCAGATCTGCCTTCTAGATGATTCCATACAGGTTGTCTTATATGTTAGTCTCAGTGTGTTTGAAACTATTACTTTCACCATGGCCCTATCCTTTTACCTCCCCACCAAACCTCCTTTTCCTGTGTCCTCTTCATGTATATGGTATCATAATCCAACTGGTTGCCTCTCATGGAACACAGGAATCATTTTAGGCTCCTCCTTTCACCTCAAGCTTTCACCACCCACCAAATTAAGTTAGCTGTCAAACCCTGTCATACACTAAAAAGGTGTTTAAAACTATTTTCTCTCCTCATCCCTTTGTTTCATTCCTTGGCTGAAGACTCATTGTCTCTCACCTAGCCTACTTACAAATCTCTTATCATAGCCTCTAACCTTTACCTAATTCTGCTTCATATTCTCCAGTGGTTCTGCATGGCCTCCACCATCGTGGTATTTAAAACTCTTACTTCCTGTCCAAATTTTTAGCTTCAACTGTCATACCCATGCAAATTATCTCCTACCATACTCCTCCTGATATTATATCTTTGCAAATTATTTCCTCCCTCAAAAGGCCTTCACTGCAACCTACTCCCCTCAACCACCTAATGATCCAGGAAACTCATTCTTCAAGTCTTAGTTCAAATTTAAATTCCTGTGTAAGGTCTTTTCCGGTCTTTCCGGACAGAACTGCTGATCTTCCTATGAATGATCATGGCTTCTTTCTTACATATTTACCAATGCATATATTACATAGTACATTTCAGGTTATAAGTACTGGCTTCATTCTCAGACTTCACGTGGTAGCAAAGGATTTCAAGAGATCTAAACTTAAATAATCATGGCTTAATGTCCAGTGGAAAAATAAAAATTCCCCTTCTTTGGAACTCCTACAAAATCACTAAGATTCACTTGTCCTTGGTACATGCTCATTACCAAACTCATCGTTAGTTACAATCATTACCATGACTTGAGCTGAAATCAAGAGTCAGACCCTTAACCAACTGAGCCACCCAGGCACCCCATGACATATTCACTTTTATATCCAGACTGCCAGCTACAATGCTGAAACTCAGTTAATATTTCCTCAATAAATAAATGTCTCTTTCCCCCAGCCACTGATAAACAATAGAGTCCTTGATGTCATGGGCTGCATGTTTCATGCATATGCATCACACGTAGAACCTAACACACAGGGCATTGCCTAACAAATTGTATCAACTGATGCTCAAAAGTTAGGAAACAAAATCAGGATGTTCAACCATTGTGTTCTCCAGTATTTTGCCATTCTGCCCAGATGACAGTTCAGATTTGTTCTATGCCAAGTCACAACTAGGTAATATATAAATCATCATCATTTAACCATGCCATATCTAAAACATCCAACAGACTCTTTATAACTTTTTTATAATTTTCTCTAAAATATAGGACTTTACTAGTGTCAATTCCAAGTACACGCATTAAAATGCTTTTAATCTAAAGATAATAATAGCCACTATTATAATAGTAAACAAAGTAGAAGAAGGGTAGAAGTAATTGAAGTTACTGAATGAGAACTTGTATTTTAAATTATAAAAAGCTAGCCCAAAAATCTTGGACCAGAGAAAAACTATTTGGTAGCAACTTCAGTATTCTCAGATGGAAAAAGAAAGTTAAGTCAAAGTGCATGAAGAGGAGTTCTCCTTTCTTGTTATTCAGATATAGACAGATTTCTCATAATTATTTTGGGATCGAGTCTTAAGATGTTACTATCTTAACCCTGTGCTTTAATCTATATCTTGGCATTTTAGGTTACTTTACTGTGTAAAGCACAGAAATACAAGATACTATATTCCACAGCATTATGTAAAGTCAACTAAATAAAATGAAAATAGAAAGATGCCCATCTTATTTAACACTGTGGCTACTTTATACCATATATTTAAAGAAAGCCAGTGTATGTTTAAGCTAAACATTTCAGTCAATCACTGCCTATCTTATCTAAGTTTAAAAGTTAAGCTTTTCTTCATATATAGTTAATAGCCTGTAGTTAATAACCAGCAGACTGGAAGACTAGATTATGTTTAAGCAGAGCTCCAAGTCATGGCTATATAATATCTGTCTTGTGTTTCAGTGCTGATCAGTCTATGCTATCATAAATGGAAGATGACAAATCAATTACCCAATTTCAACTGACAGCAATTAAGCACTTATGCTATGTTACTAGATATTCTGCTTTGTATATCAGACCTAGCAAGCAAGTGGTGTCCAATAAATGTCAATATTAATCATTTGTTTTTTTCTATGATACTCAATTAATCGAAGTGGTACTTACTAACCTACCAAATATAGATCCGTACTTTATAAAGCTTAAGTAAAAGGGGTCAAATAGAGAAAGTGAATTAAAGATAAAAAAAGGAGAAATACTCCAATTTAACATATTTACAAAAGAAAAATAGAATAAAATGGAAAAGCATACATCCTACTCGAGTGAAATACCTTTCATTCCATTAGTTACATTTGCATAAAATGGAAAATATAATAACCTAATATTTTTCAAGTGCTGGCTTAAAAAAAAGGAGAAAGAAAAAAAGAGATTGTTGTGCTTGAAATTGCTTAAAATTCGCCAGCTTGGTGCAGTTAACTAGTTATTATGCATCAAAAAGATTGAAGTTGTCAAATCAAAAATCATCACTAAAATTAGATTTCTTTTAATCTCACAACAGCTTTCACTGAGTTTTAACACATCCCAAGCATGTGACTTTTTTTTTAAGAAAATAATTTACCATGACATTTTTATTCATGTTCAGGTAAATCTAGCTATTGTCTCCTCACATTTTAAGAAAGACTTTGTCCAATCTGATATTTTGTTCTAGATTAAGAATACAAAATTAAGTAACTAGATTAAGATATTTACCAGATTGTTGATAATTAATTTGAGAAAGAAATTTTTTAGGGGTGCCTGGGTGCCTCATTTGGTTGGGTGTCTGACTCTTGATTTCAGCTCAGGTCATGGTCTCAGGATCGTGGGATCAAGCCCCATCCTGGGCTCTGTGCTCAGTGGGAATTCTGCTTGAGATTCTTTCTCTCCTTCTCCCTCTGCCCCTCCCCTGCCCCCATACACTCTAAATAAATAAATAAATAAATCTTTTTTAAAAAATAAATTTTAAAAATATTTTTCATATCTAGCATATAGCTAAAACTCAACTTTTATTAATCTTCCAGTAAAGGTACAGAATTTCCAGATTCTTTGTCTTGTTCCTGGTGATAAACACTTACATAAGACATATTATATCCAGTGTCACTATGGAGTGAACTATTTGCCTTACCGAGTACTCAAGGTAATGTCAGGCAAGGAGGAGAGAAAAATCATGAACATATTCTTTCAAAATTTGATCTCTAGCTTGCTAACCAACCTATTACTTGTTTTCCATTTTAACTCAAATATTAGAAGAGTACATAATTTCTCACACATGGTAACTGAATGTTGTTTCCTCCCACTGCCATTTTCTTTTTGTGGAATTAGAAAACTTGGCATTAGACAATGGTGATACTACAGATACTATAAAACGAAGACTAGGTAAAAATAAAAATACTGTAATACTATTTACCCTGTTAGATGCATTTAATGCTTTCACTAATGCTTACTACAGAGGACAAATATAAATACTGAGTTTATTAGGTGCAGGACCTAAGGGATTTATATTTAATCTTCAACCACACTTTAAAAGATTTGACTCTTATTATCTTCACTTCACCAAAGAAGGCGGGTCTTTGAAAGTTGAAATGACTTTCTGAGCTCATACTAGTAAGTGGGGAGACAGGCTTTAGATGAGGATTTGTTTAACTCTAGCACTGTGGCTTTTATTTATAATATGTGATAGTCTCTTACTAAACTGAAGCCCCAATTTCAGGAATAAACATCAGTTCTTACTGCCTTCACAGCCCTACTCCTTCCATATCCTCCATCCCTCCTCTGCTCACACATACACACATTTAGCTTCTTCCCCCTAGGTTTCAGCAACAAATAAAGGAAGTGGTATAACATACTGAGTTTGTGCATGTGTATTTGCTTCCTTTGCAATAACAGGTGCTTTTATAGATGTTTTTACAGTTCATTGAATGTAGTGCAGTTTTCCCTAAGATTTTCCATTGTTGCAATTTAATTGTTTTCCCATTTTTATCAGACTACTATTCAGGTGTCTCTTGAAAACAATAACCAGAATCATTCATGCAATGAAATATGTGAATTTCATTTAAAATCAGAATTTCTCTCTTCTTTCTAAAGATTTTTAAGGTTTAGTTAAAGTTGGTTAATCCTTCATAGTTAAAACTGCTTTCATTAATGGTCTTAATGAAAATATTGCTTAATATTTTCAATATTCAGTTATAGCTGCTTTGGTTATTAATTTCCAACAATCACCTAGCAGTGTATCCGCTTGTATTAGTCTGGGACTGGTCAGGGACACAGAGTCACTCAAAATATTCCTGGAATAAAAGGATTTAATGATGACATTGGAGTTTATGTTAATGTGGAACACCGTGGGGTTGGGGGGAAGGTCAGGAAAGTCAAAATTTAATTCAACCCAATTGTTGCCTAAAGTCAAAGGAGACACTGAAGCACCTTAGCCTAAAGGCCCTAAGTAGGTAGTTCTCAAAGGCTTTCTTGGAAACTGTTGTAATTCTCAAAAAACCTGAGAAAATTCCCAAGAACTATTTCCAAGAGCACACAGAAGCTGCTGTCAGTGTTTGACCATGCATCTGGCTGCAACCACATTCAGAGAGTCATCAACCATACTTCTGTTCTCCCTCCCAAACCTTGTGGGAATTCCTCTCATTATCAAACTCTGAAGCCAGATTTAAAGGAGATTCTGGGAAATGTTATTCCCTACTGCTCCTTACATTGCAGGTATTAGGAACTCAACACTCGAGCATGGTCCATCCTTGTAAACTCAACATCAATACACATGACATTGGCTTTGGAACAAGGTAGTATACTGAAAAAACAGTGGGAAGACTGTTAGTGCACGAACTTTTATGGAGGCTGGAAAGGGGGTGATGAAACCATCTTGGAGACTAGAAAAACAGCAGCCCATGTGTTGTAGTAGCAAAACAATTTGTAAAAGTGTGGCCTCCAGTAACTTGAAAGATAAATGTTCTTGGTGAACTTATGGATCTGGCCAAGAGGATTCCTAGGCAAAATGTTTAAAGTGCCAACTGACAGTTTTTAGCTGTATGTAATAAGGTATGGAAAGAAAGAGAGGAATTAAAGTTTGCAAGCAAAATTTAGAAGAAATATATAAGAGCCAGGACTTGTCAAGATAGGAAAACAAACCTATTTCATATCACTGATCTGTCTACATAGCAAAAGATTCTCAAAATTAAAAAAGGCCTTAGGATGAAGAATAGATCAAGGGTATAGCTGTAAAAGCGTTTATTAAGACTTCAGAAAGGTTTAAAGAAGTGCCTAGTAGAGTCCTCTGCTAGGCAAATAGGCTTCTGAGAATCTTAAGGATATTGTCCCACAGCCCTAATACTCTAGGCAAAGTAAAGAGAAGTCTGTCCTGTAAAACTATGCATGTGGCATTTTGGGGCCTGTCATGACTTCCATTCAGACTCATAGGGAAACAAAGTTTTTAAGAGAATTTTACTTACTTTGGACCAAAGGGGAAAGACACAGTTCTATAGGCAGAAAGCAGGCTGTGAAGTCTACCTAGCTGTAAATCCAGACTATTTCTCATAGAAAGACAGGACCTCTCTGAGAGCACAGTCAAGAGCCCAGAGAGGGGATTCAAGAGTCACAGCAGATTAGAGAACCAAATTAACAAGTAGAAGTGTATCTAATGAAGGTGCATTTCTTTTTTTTTTTGACTTCCATTCAGACTCATAGGGAAACAAAGTTTTTAAGAGAATTTTACTTACTTTGGACCAAAGGGGAAAGACACAGTTCTATAGGCAGAAAGCAGGCTGTGAAGTCTACCTAGCTGTAAATCCAGACTATTTCTCATAGAAAGACAGGACCTCTCTGAGAGCACAGTCAAGAGCCCAGAGAGGGGATTCAAGAGTCACAGCAGATTAGAGAACCAAATTAACAAGTAGAAGTGTATCTAATGAAGGTGCATTTCTTTTTTTTTTTCTAGTGAAATACTGGACTTTATTTTTTTTTAATATGGTTTAATTTTTTTAATGATTTTTTATTATATTATGTTAGTCACCATACAGTATATCCCCGGCTTCCGATGTAAAGCTCGATGATTCATTAGTTGCGTATAACACCCAGTGCACCATGCAATACGTGCCCTCCTTACTACCCATCACCGGTCTATCCCATTCCCCCACCCCCCTCCCCTCTGAGGCCCCCAGTTTGTTTCTCATAGTCCATAGTCTCTCATGTGCATTTCTAACCCTCAGAATAGAGCACTATGACAGCATTTGCCTGGGTGGATTTAAATCAATGGCTGTTATGTGCCTCCATTTCCTCATCTTTTTGAGATGTGGGTGTGTGTGTGTGTGTCTGTGTGTATTTTAAGTTGATAGCAACTGAAATTTAAACACATTCCAAACTGTATATTTTGCTCCTTCCCATGTTTTATATTTTTGAATTCACACTTTACATCTTTTTGTTTTTTCTCTTCACTAATTATTATATTTTAGTTAATTTTACTAATTTTGTCTTTTAACCTTCACAATACCTTTATAAGTTATCAACCCACTTCCTTTACTATATATTTACCATTTCCAATGAGATTTTAACTTTCATATATTTTCTTATTATTAATTAGCGCTATTTCTTTTCAGCTTAAAGAAGTTCCTTTAATATTTCTTGGAAAGTTGGTTTAGTAGTGATTAGCTTTTGCTTGTCTGGAAAACTCTTTATCTCTCCTTCAATTCTAAATGATAGTCTTGCTGGGTAGAATACTCTTGGTCGGAATTTTTTTCCTTTTAGAACTTTAAATATGTCATGCCACTTCTTTCTGGCCTGCAAAATTTCTGCTGAGAAATCTTCTGTTAGCTTTATGAGGGTTTCCTTTATGTAAACAATTTGTTTTTCTCTTGCTACTTTTAAGATTCTCTCTTTATCTTCAACTTGTGACTTTTTAACTATAATGTGTTACGGTGTGGTTTATCTCTTTGGGTTCATCTTATTTGGAACTTTCTGGGCTTTCTGGACCTGGATGTCTGTTTCCTTCCATAGGTTAGGGAAGTTTTCTTCCATAATTTCTTCAAATAAGTTTTCTGCCACTTTTCCTCTCTCTTCTCCCTCTGGGACCCCTATAATGCAAATTTTATTCCACTTGATGTTGTCCCATAGGTCCCTTAAGTTATCTTCATTTTAAGAAATTATTTGTTTTTGTTTTGCTGCTCTTTCGGGATGAGCTCCACTGCTTTGTCTTCCAGCTCACTGATCTGTTCTGCCTCACCTAATCTGCTGTTGAATCCCTCTAGTATATTTTTCAGTTCAGTTATTGTATTCTTCAGATCTGTGACTTCTATTTGCTATTTTCGTATATTTTCTCTCTCTTTGAAGTTTTCACTGTGTTCATCCATTTTTCTCCCAAGTTCAGTGAACATCTTTATGACCATTACTTTGAATTCTTTACCAGGTAGATTACTTATCTTCTTATCATTAAGGCTTTTTTCTGAGGTTTTGTCTTCTTTCATTTGGAACATACTTGTCTCCTCATTTTGCTTGACTCTCTGTGTTTGCTTCTATGTATTAAGTGAAACAGCTCTCTCTCTCTCTCTTTAAGGAGTGTCCTTGCATAGGTGATGAGCCTTCTGTTCAACCTAACTTTTGGTTGTTTCTCAAACCTTTGTGATTGTCTAAACCACCTAATTTATTCTTTTTTTTTTTTTTGAGATTTTATTTATTTATATACAAAGAGAGAGACAGCCAGCGAGAGGGAACACAAGCAGGGGCAGTGGGAGAGGAAGAAGCAGGCTCCCAGCAGAGCAGGGAGCNAGAAAGCAGGCTCCCAGCGGAGCAGGGAGCCCGATATGGGGCTCGATCCCAGAACCCTGGGATCAGGCCTGGGGCCAAAGGCAGATGCTTAACGACTGAGCTACCCAGGTGCCCCTCCACTTGAGTTATTCTTGATATGCCCTAGTTCTGGAGGGTGTGCCAAGACTTGTCAGTGATCCAAGGGAGGGATCTCATTTCGCACCTGGTTTCAGCCTGATTGGAAGTCAGACCCTGAGGCAACAACTTTTAAAGTATACAAATATATACAGCCATGTGGGGCCACAATCAAAATCCCTGCTAGCCTCCAGATCAGGAAATCTGGAGGTATCCCCTAGGTGATAGTTCCAAAAATTGGGACTCCAGATGAGTGTGAAGCTCCTTTCTGGAGGTCTCTTCAAGCTATAGGGAGGCTGGTGGGTGCACAAGCATAATTTCTCCCCACTTATATTTTGCAAACACCTCCTTAGCTTCTACTTATGTGAGAAACCTGAAGCCTGTCCCTTAGGCTGACGTTCTAGGCTAAGAAAACAGACTTTTTTCACAGGCAGTTGGGGGTTATATTTTAGTCTGCTGTCTGTGTAGCACCTAAAGAGGCATGGCCTGCCAAGAACTGTCTTCTGGTTGTTACATTCCTGGGAGCACAGGAACCCCAGCCCCCTCGACCAGCAGGGCCAGGCAATTAAAGGGTGTCCTCTATGTGGATTCCATGTGCCTGCTTTGCTTTAGCTAGGAAGCTAGAGTGCAGGGGGTGGGGTACTCTGGCAGACTTCAGAATGGCAGCAGGGAAATGCCTTGACAGCAGGCACCCACAGTCTTCAGGAATGCAATGGGAAAGAGCCTTGTCTGTATGTGTGCTGACTTTAAGTTGAGAGCAGGAGAATGCTGTGAGCCATTGCTCACCAGCCTCAGTTAGGAGGGGCTGGGATGTTACAACCACCCATTGCTCACTGAGTTTAGCTGGGGCACTGGAGAACACTACAACCACTCATGCTCACAGGGAAGTGCTACAACCATCTGGGCTCTCCAGCTTCCACAAGGCAGCGTGATAGTGCTGCAACCACTCACCCATGCCTGTCTTAGCAAGTTAGCAGAAGGGCACGATGTCCAATCTCCCTACCTGTGCAGGGTAGGTGAAGTGTGCCAAGATGGTGAAATGTGCAAAAATGGTGTCTACCAGGGCCTCTATCTCCAGGGAGAGTTTCAGCTGCCCCGGGCCCCTCCAGCAGATGCTTTTAGATTAGCAAATGAATCTCCTTTACATATAGTCTAGGCGCTTTTTAAATTGCTGTTTTCTCACTGGGTCTCAGAGCAAGTGAGACCACACCTGAACCCTTTCAAAGGGAAATCTCAGTTTTCTTTTTCTTTTTTTTTTTTAAGATTTTTATTTATTTATTTGACAGAGATAGAGACAGCCAGCGAGAGAGGGAACACAAGCAGGGGGAGTGGGACAGGAAGAAGCAGGCTCATAGCAGAGGAGCCTGATGTGGGGCTCGATCCCACAACGCCGGGATCACGCCCTGAGCCGAAGGCAGACGCTTAACCGCTGTGCCACCCAGGCGCCCTGAAATCTCAGTTTTCTATAACACTTTGGGTCCCTTCGATGTCTAAGCCAGACGTTTTGGAGGCTTATCCCTCCCGTGCAGATCCCAGGGGTTAGGCACCTCATGTGGGGCACCAACACATTGCTCCTCCAGGAGAAGAACCAGACTGGTGAGATCCCACCCTATTGTGTATCACCATACCAGGGATGGGGTTTTGGTGAGACCATATCTCTGCCTCTTCTACCTCTCTGGATGTGGTCTTTTAATCCTTTGCTGTGGAGAAGCAGTTCATCTAATTTTCAGATCTTTTTCAGAGGGAAATGATCCATATGTAGCTGTAGATTTGGTGTGTCCATGGGAGGAGGTGAATTCAGGATCTTTCTATGTGGTCATCTTGCAGAAGTCCACATCCTGTATTTTTATGCCTCTGCCTTTGCTCATACTTTCCCCTCTACCTGGAAAGGCTTTCACTGTTTTCACCATGGTATGATTAATTCTCCCTCATCAGTTTTTCTAACACTATACACACCTCTATGATGCCCTTATTGCATTGTATTGTTTTATTATATGTTTGGCTGTTTCGTTACTGTGCTAGACTCTTAAAAATAAGAACAATGTGTTGTTTTGCTGTTTTGTTTTGTTCAGCGGTATGTTTGTTTGCTCGTTTGTTTTTTGCCATTCTTTGACACCTAGCAGATTAATCGGCATATAAATAGCACTCAATAAATATTTCTTACAGAAATAAATGGGGGCAAAGAAATATAATAAAAACTACAAAGGAAGTCTCTGAATTAAAAAGGCAGTAAAAAAAATTGAAAACACTATGAACACATTTCTATCACAATTTACATATTTAGACATAGTCACTTATCTTAAACATCCCCATAAAGAAATAAGCAGTTCATTCTACTGGATATTTGCCTACACTTGAAAACACCTCTTACTCTATAACAAAATCTTTACCAAAAAAGTAGTTACTTTGTAGATCTCATGAGTATAACAGACTATAAGTAAAATAGGAAATTTTTCTTTGACAGCAAAATGGTGATTAAGGGAGGGGTTCATTCTACCAATTATTTGTTGTTATGTTGTTATCGTAGAGAAGTTTATAGAACCCTGGTACCTCAGTTTTCTTATCTATGAAAGGAGAAAGAATCATTGCACCTACGTCAGGGTGCCTGGGTGGCACAGTCATTTGAGCCTCCAACTCTTGGTTTTGGCTCAGGTCTGATCTCAGGGTTGTAAGACTGAGCCCCACACCAGGTTCCATGCTCAGCAGGGAGTCTGCTTAAAAATTCTCTCCCTCACCCTCTGTCCCTCCCTCCCTCTCTCTCTAAAATAAATAAATCTTTAAAACAATATTTCCTCTCATTGTAAGTGGGAACTTACCGTGTAAAGGAATAGGAAAGAATCTGATTGGAGGTCATGTATGAATTAATGAAGGTAGATGGTTTACTGAAATTCTAAGTGGCAAGGAAAATAAAACAAAAAGAAAAAGAAACCCAATTGTGATTGCTTACATTTGTTTTCCTATTTTCTTTGTTTTCAATAAAAACAACTATCAGAAGATTTGTTTTCTAAATTTAATAATGGTAAGATTTCTTAGACATGGCAATCAAATTTATATGACACATTTCTATTTTTTTCCTTAGCATTAACTACCATTTTATTGAATTTAATTTAAATGTTACAATATGATTCTTAGAGGATTCAGTTGAATTATCAAACAATTCGCCTGCTAATTTTAAGCTGGTCCGTGTACCGAAAGAATTCATTTTTATTATGAAAACACACATAACTATTTCCAAACAGTTCCTCTTGTTCAATATTCTATTCAAAATGTAATTTCAGAATTACCTCTTGAAGAGACTCTTATGTCAAACTGTTTATCAGGCAAATTAAAGTGGAAAGTTATTTTTGCTTATAATATGGAAAATGCCATCACTTTTAAATCAACTCCATAACACTAAATAAACACTAGATGAATTCCCATAGTGCTAAAGAATAAATTAACTAATTAAACACTAATAAACACTGTTGGAAAGAATTAACCAATCAGGAAAATACTTAGTTTTTTAATTGAATATTTGGTACAAGTTTTATGATGAGAGAATGGGGGGGGGGGAATTAGAAGGAAGGTAGAAACTAATTAATCTACCATGTTCCTAATATGTCTAATTGGCTTGGAGTAAGTGTTTCACCATTACATGTGACCATCGACTGCCCAAACACATTTCCAGGGAAAATAGCTAAAGACTGTGAGGTCCACTGATATTGAAAGCACATAGCAAGGATTTTCATGACAATCCTAATGGTACAGATAATCACACTATTATACCTCAGGCCCTGTGATCCAGTAGGGATTTAGGAAATATGGTCCTATGTCATCTGACCTAACTGACACTACAGGCTGAAAAGAGTAGAAATGATGTTGGGGGAGGGGAATAGCCATCTTAGAGCAGGAGGTCCAAGAGCTGTACTGCAAAAAGACACCAATAAAAATAGTCACAGAAACATCAGAAGAAAAACTATAGTACGATCATTTATTTGGAAAACTCCAAGAAATAAGAATGTGAGAAAGAGAGATGCTGAAAAAGTCATACAGCAGAAATGTCAGAGCTACTCTCAATTGAGAGGACCTCATCGATGCTATAGCAGTAAAAGAATTAGACAAACAGCTGAGTAACAGCCATGTTGGGTTCTCCCCAGAAACCTATTCTCAGGACCAACAATAGCAGCAACACCTGGGACCTTGGTAGAAATGCAGGTTTGAGGGCCCCAGCCCAGTTTTACTGAATCTCTAACTCCAAAGGGTGAGACCCAGTAATCTGGGTTTTAACAGTCCTCTGGCCAGTTCTGAGGCAAACTAAAGCAGGGAACCACAGGTTTAGAGTATCTAAGGAAATTTTAGCTTCCATTCTTTTTCTGGAGCTATCTTAGTTGCCCTTTACAAATGGGCAAGTGTTGATATAAAGAATGTAGATTTATAACTCCTTCTCAATTAAACACAGGACAACTACTCATTTTCTGGGTAGCAGGTATTCAAATTTCTTGTGCCACACAATTCACTTAGGGGCAAGCCATCAGCACCTGCCTTCAGAAAATAAAAATTAATTTACTACTGGTAACCAAACACAAGTAGAATACTAGATATGCTGTACCACAAGGTTTTATTATACACACACACACACGCAAACACTTCACAGGAAGCACTTAATATAATAATATTAAGTATTTTAAAGTATTGTTTTATCAGTTCCAACAAATGAAATATAACCACTTTAAAATAAAAATAATGTAAGGAATATTAAATATGGAGGTGCAATAATAAAACTTCAGATTTCTGTCTTCTGTCTTTTCCTAAGATACAGGTAGCTGCTAAATAATTATTAAAAAAGAGGCATGGGTGGGTGGCTCAGTCGGTTAAGCGTCTGCCTTCAGCTAGGTCATAATCCTGGGGTCCTGAGATTGAGCCCCCAGTTGGGCTCCCTGCTCACTGGAGAATCTGCTTCTCCCTCTGCTGCTCCCCTGCTCGTGCTTGTTCTCTCTCTCTCTGTCAAATTTTATTTATTTATTTATTTGACACAGAGAGAGAGAGAGCACAGGGGGAGCAGCAGGCAGAGGGAAAGGGAGAAGCAGGCTCCCTACTGAGTAAGGAGCCTGATGCGGGGATCAGTCCCAGCACTCTGGGATCATGACCTGAGCCGAACGCAGACACTTAACCAACTGAGCCACCCAGGAGCCCCTAAATTAAAAAAAAAAAAAAAAAAAGAATTATTAAAAAGAGAGAAGGGCTGATGCAATAAATAAATAAATAAATAAAACTATCTTATAAAAAAGATTAATCCTATTTCATTATACTCCAGTTGCACTTTGACTTACAATTAAGCAATAGCATGGACTGAAGCAAAAATTATAAGCCATGTTTGGAGTGTCCTCTTTCAGAAGTAAGGTTACGTGGTCCTTACAATGGTGACTTGTAAAGAAGAATAATTTCCATTTCAGAGTGAATGCCATTATAAGCTCTCCATGCTGGCAAGTTCACCTTGTTAAGTGAGTTACTTGGTCATATATGTCACTGTATTAATGGGCAGTGTTTAATGGCCATATGACTCCAACTAATTTTATTTCATCTTTTTAAACCAAATTAACTACTCATATCCACAAAGACTGCTAAACACTCTGACATTTTCCTAATTTCATAAAATGATCATAGAATGCTAGGGACATACTAAAAATATTTTATTTTTGTTTATTTACCTTTTTAAAATCTTTATATCCTGACATGAAATACCCTAAAAATTCCTTTAGTCTGCATGAGCCCAATGATAACATCCTCAATGTAACTTTGAATTAAGTACAAAATTGCTTATGATTTTGAATACTGCCTTTAATATGATATTTTCTTATATTATGTTATATAATGCATAAATATATATTAATGGCATGTACTATTAAACCTTTTTTTCCACAGATGAAGGGAAAAACACAGCTAGGATTAATGTAGTTCTTAAAGGCAATCCTATAATGGTAGAGATTTTACTGAGTAATAGGTTAAATTGACTCATAAAAATTGTTGTATTTGAGCTGTATTTTAAGAAATGTTTTGAAAGTTATTGTTACTGTTCTCATCAGAATTTTTTAATTAAAATGAGAAGAAAAAGAAAATTTTTAATCTAAATTCCCATTTTTTTAATCCATAGAATATTCTGGGAAAACATACACATTGACTTTTTAAAAATGTATTCTGAAAGGCAGAGAAAAATTTTTGAAGACTTCTCTGAACTGATTTTCTCCTCCTTTGTTACAGGTATCCATTTTTTCAGCTATATTGATCTTTTAAAGCAAACCCCCCCCCAAAAAAATGGATTTCTTAAATTCATCTGGCCAAAACTTGACCTCAGAAGAACTGTTAAACAGAATGCCATCCAAAATTCTGGTGTCCCTCACTCTCTCCGGGCTGGCACTGATGACAACGACCATCAACTCCCTTGTGATTGCCGCAATTATCGTGACCCGGAAGCTGCACCACCCAGCCAACTATTTAATTTGCTCCCTTGCGGTCACAGATTTTCTTGTTGCTGTCCTGGTGATGCCTTTCAGCATTGTGTATATTGTGAGAGAGAGCTGGATTATGGGGCAGGTGGTCTGTGACATCTGGCTGAGCATTGACATCACGTGCTGCACGTGTTCCATCCTACATCTGTCTGCAATCGCTTTGGATCGGTACCGGGCAATCACAGATGCTGTGGAGTACTCCAGGAAGAGGACTCCCAAGCAGGCTGGCATTATGATTACAATTGTTTGGATTATATCAATTTTTATCTCGATGCCTCCTTTATTCTGGAGGCATCAAGGAACCAGCCGGGATGATGAGTGCATCATCAAACACGACCACATTGTTTCCACTATTTACTCAACATTTGGAGCCTTCTACATCCCATTAACTTTGATTTTGATCCTCTACTACAAAATATATAAAGCAGCAAAAACGTTATACCACAAGAGACAAGCAAGTAGGATTGCCAAGGAGGAGGTGAATGGCCAAGTCCTCCTGGGGGGTGGTGAGAAAAGCACTAGACTAGTCTCCACACCCTACATGCTAGAAAAATCTTTCTCTGATCCATCAACAGACTTTGATAAAATTCATAGCACGATGAAAAGCCCCAGGTCTGAGTTCAAGCATGAGAAATCTTGGAGAAGACAAAAGATCTCAGGCACAAGAGAACGCAAAGCAGCCACTACCCTGGGATTAATCTTGGGTGCATTTGTAATATGTTGGCTGCCTTTCTTTGTTAAGGAATTGGTTGTTAATGTCTGTGAAAAGTGTAAAATTTCTGAAGAAATGTCAAATTTTTTGACATGGCTTGGATATCTCAATTCCCTTATAAATCCACTGATTTATACGATCTTTAATGAAGACTTCAAGAAAGCATTCCAAAAGCTTGTACGATGCCGATGTTAAAGAACGTTCATCATTAAAAGGTTGGGAAGTTCTTGACGGGAAGAAGCTAAATGAATGCCAAATGATAAAACATTTAAACTTTTAAAAGGAAATAAAACTGCTAAAATTATAAGAATATAATTTATATTTTAATAGCAACATGACTATAAACTTATTGAGTAAAAGATGTTTCTTTTGACCATCATTCTAGAGTACTCAAATGAGAAGATAATTTATTGTTTATAAACAATATTTTGCCTATGCAATGTCCCTAACAGGCTAACTGGAAATATATATTATAATTATAAATAACAGTGATTTTCCAGGTTTATAGCTTATAATAATTACAGAAACGTGTTCAATTAACAACATCTGTAATTTCTATATAATCCCATGGTTTTATTATATGATTCTATTATTTTATAGGAAAGATAATTTACCACAAAGCACACATTTCTCCTACCTAACTACTCCCGTCCCCTCTTCATCTTATTCTGGGAAAAACGGGAAGTGGGGGGAAGGAGAAAACAAGGACTCCTGGGGTGCCTGGCTGGTTCAGTCAGGATAGCATGTGACTCTTGATCTCAATTTGTGAGTTTGAGCCCCATGTTGGGTATAGTGATTACTTAAAATTAAATCTTAAAACAAGCAAACAAACAAAAACAAGGACTCCTAATATGACTGTACAAAATGTTAAAATCAGAGATTGATACTGTCTTTGTATTTAGAGAGTAAAGAGTAATCATAAAGTGAGTTATGCACTCCAAAATAATTCTCAACACAGAACTTGTACACATTTAACATATTCTCTTTGTTCAAAATGAATTCCTAGAATAATATTTTCTTAACCATGTATTACCAACATTTGAAATCAAAAGCTTACCCTAGTAACAGTAATTCAAGAGTGGTGCAGTGGCCGCATTCTAATTGCCCCACGTTTATTTAGTTATCAAATTTAAGGCACTAAGGACCCTAGGTTACTCACCATAGTTACTGTATTCCTAATGCCTTTTTTAAAATATAAAATAGATTTCATTTCTGTTAATGCTAACAAGCTCAGTTGCTAACTAAAATGTCAGTGTTACTTGGCACTCCAGCAGCTCCAAACCTTCAATTTAGACATTATATCCCTTTTATTAGAGGGAATGAGACAGAAATTCTTAGAACTTTCCACTGACTTCCAAAACATCTCTAGTTTTTCAATTGGTAGAAATCAACAGGCAGAGATTCATATCATGCTAATTATAAATATATTTTTTATATATCTCCCAGTCACTCCACTAGTTCAGTAACCCTAAGCAATATCCTAAGTTTCTCTATTTATTCTCTTACTTATAGAAGGATTTAAAAATAAAATAACCAGGCTTCTGAGATTTCATTTCATTTGAACCAGTAAGTTGATAGGCTGCCTTTTGGAAGGTATACCATCAACCAAGATTATTTGAAAAACAATACGTTCCTTTTTTTAAGCTACACCTTTATGTGTATTTTAAATATTATTTCCTGGTCGGGTACTTAAGAATACATCAATTTTTTTTTTATGTATCTATGACACATTGCTCTCAATCTAACAAATATTTACAGAGTTCTCCTTCTCTATAAGGCATTGAGATATACTATATGGAAGATACAGAAAATAATGAAATACAGTTTCTCCCTTTAACATATTTACAACTTAAAAGGTGAAACACAAGGGGGCACCTGGCTGGCTGTGTCGGTAGATCACACAAATCTTGAGCTTGGGGTCATGCATTCAACACCACATTGGGCATAGAGCTTACTTTAAAAAATAAAAAGGTGAAACAAAGAAACAAATGAACATTATAATAAAGAAGAAAAAACAAAGCTCTGGTATGGAAGTTGTGTGCATAATTATGATGATTCAAAGGAAAAATTAATCACATCTGATTGAGAAAAATAGCAAAATTTCATAAAGAATGCATCTAAAGTAGATAATAAACAGCATTTGGGTAAGAGAAATGGAAAAGCATATTCCAGGCGGTGGCCACATCAGGAGTGAATCCTGCCAGCATTTCATGGGTCTTGTTGACGAAATAGCAATGAATTTGGCAGCTATTTAGGACAAAAGAAGAGAGGAAAAGAGAAATTGGCCATTATTGTGGCTGACTCTGAATGTCAGAAAAGGAAGTTTACAGTCAGTTTGGTTCTCTGTCAATGAGTGATTGCTGATGCTCTTTAGTAGAAATATTACAAGCTTAGGTTAATTCTAAAAAAATGTATATTTGAATGGATCTGAGCAGAGAGGGTATGGGTGATAATGACTTCTTGTTAGAAAGCAAATCAGTAATCCATGCAAATAAGAGGTAAAGTTCTGAACTTGATCTGGCGATGGGAATGTAAACAAACAAACAAAAAAAACAGAAGAAAGACAGTATGGACAAAGAGTCTACAGAATATGGCAAATATGTTAATAAGCAGACAAATGGAGAGACACTGACGTAACTTGCTCTCAAGTGAAATGAGGAACTCAAGAGAAGGGGCCTGTTGGTGAAATGATGACTATGATGACTTCTGTCTTGGATATGTTCAGCATTTAAAGACCTGGGAGAGCTCACACACACTGCTGAGCAGGTCTGGCACAAGCGAAAATGACAAGTTTATCTGGGTTCCTGGCCACCTTTTTTGTCCTCCTTTCTTCTGTCTTTCTTCCGGGGGCCCTGGGCTGTGTTGAGAGTCCAAAGCCTACTCTAGTCCCTATCATTCTCTGCTTGTTTTTCTTGCCCCTTCTCACTAAAATTTGATTCTGTGATTTATTCATTCAAAGACCTTGCTAAAGCAGAAATAATCTGTTCAATTAATTTATTTACAACCACCTCAGACATTTATTTAGTTACATGGGAGATCTCTAAGAGACACACAGCCCATCAACCCAAAGGAGCAAATCTCCAGCATACTACCCTCTACTCTGAGCTGGACTGAAGCTCGAATCCAGGGAAATAATACTATCAAGTGACAGGGAAGTTAAATCTCCCCTTAGAGCTCAGGGAGAATCAAGTTCATTATTTCTGTGTATATGAAATAGTTTTTAATCCAAAGGGGCCATCACACACTATACTACTTAGCACTTCATCTTTTGTATTTCCTGCACATGCTGAAGGTACAGGTCATGCCATCCCTCATTCCCTTTGATCTTTAAGTGGTAGGTAATGTCAGGGCTAATAATCTGCCATTTTCACATTAAACAACAACAACAACCACAACAACCAAAGGCCCCAAATGGCATCACTTAAACCAAGTCACCTCACTGAAGTGTAATACCCAACCTCCCCCAGGAATGGAAGTTTTAACTGTGCAGTCAGGAATTTTCCGATAAGCACCAATGAGGTAATCAGTCACCTGGGCCCTTTTTGTCCCAAAGGAAGATGAAGTAATCTGCATGATAAGACTCCCTGCTCTTCCCCCTGAGGGAAAGTGACCTTGCCTGCTACAATCCTTTTCTTTTACTAATAATTTCCTTTCCCCTCCCTTCTTCCTATGAAAAACTCCCATTTCATACAATTCCTCAGAGCTCTCAATTCATGAATCACTTAATAAAGCCAATTCGATCTTGAAATCTACTCAATCGAATTTTTGTCCTTTAACAGCAGTTTCTTTGAAATTTATGAAGAACAGATTACACATGACAGGATGTACTTCCTTGAAGATATAGGATTTATTCTCTCAATGAAAATTCCTCAAGTCACTAAAAGCTGAAGATTTTCACAGAAGAATATTTTTCACATCTTATAACAAATGTAACAATATAATATTGTATATATTTAACTGATAAGGTAGGGAAAGAAAATATAAGTATCATAGAAAGTGGTTAAATATTAGATAATAAAGGTTAACTTCCTGCTACAATTTCAAATACACCAGCACCAGAGATGTAAGTGGAGGTTTTATTTTTGCTCTGCTTCTTCTAATTATGTCCAAGTAAAGGATATATAAAAGGCAAGGACAAAACACCAAAGGAAGATAGGAAGTCAAACTACTAGATACTAAATTCAGTTCAATACATTGCAATGTACAAATCATGTTTGAAAATCCACTTCTGCTTATGAAGTACCGTCTTCATTTTACTGGTATAGGAATATGGATTGCCTACCTTAATAGTTTTCTTGTTCTTTTGTTTCACAGTAGGCCCACAGGGTTAAGTTTGTAGCATAAACAGCTTATCCAGGCACTGGCAGTTCATGGGTCAAACTTTAATGTAGGACCAATTTCCATTTTATATCTCTAAAACCAGTCCTCCTTGCCCTTTTCTGGTGCAACTGATTTCCCTCCCTCACCCCAATTCCTGGGCTCTAGGGTGTGCGTGTTCCCAGCTTGCAAGTGAAGAAAAACTTCTTTGGGGCCCACTTCCTAATTCTTGCTTATATCAGTTATGTCAGTCAAATTTTAAAATTCCCTTAGTAGATGGGGCAGCTGGGTGGCTCAGTAGGTTAAAGGTCTGCCTTTGGCTCAGGTCATGATATCAGGGTCCTGGGATTGAGTCCTACATCTAGCTGCCCATGGAGTTCCCTGCTCAGCGGGGAATCTGCTTGTCCCTCTCCCTCTGCTGTTCCCCCTGCTTGTGCTCTCTCACACTCTCTCTCTGTCAAATAAATAAATAAAATCTTTAAAAAACAACAAAATAAAATAAAATAAATAAAATAAAATTCCCTTAGTAGAACCTAATCCTCACCTTCATTAGCTCAATCTTAAGCTTGTCCCTCTGTATCTAAGAGTTTATGTCAGAAAAACAAAAAAATGAAGAATTAATTGGAAGCCAATTACTAGAAAATCTGTTGCCTTGCTCTACCAAATATTGATGTGAAATGTTGGCATTCTGGAACGAACAATCAAAAAAGAAGTCTTCAGATGTCTCTGGTGCAAAAAAAGGTGGTTTTATTAAAGCCCGGGACAGGACCCATGGGCATAAAGAACTGCACTGAGATTGTCAGGGGCGGCAGATCGTATACTTTCAAATTGGGCAAGGGTTAGGAATAGTGTTCAGTCTTTGAGGAATTTGNTACTTTCAAATTGGGCAAGGGTTAGGAATAGTGTTCAGTCTTTGAGGAATTTGGAAGCAAGGTTCCAGGAACTTGAGGGGCTAGCTGTTATCAGGATAATGTCTTTTACTACTGTCTAGTAAAAGCTTAGTCATGAGACCCTTCCGATGTATATCGGTGGGCCATATGTTTGGAGGATGATTGCTACATGTATCTTGGGGGGGTAGAGAAAAGGAAGCCTCCAAAGGGATTTTTTTTTAAGATTTTATTTATTTATTTGACAGAAAGAGACAGTGAGAGAGGGAACATGAGCAGGGCAAGTGGGAGAGGGAGAAGCAGGCTTCCCGCTGAGCAGGGAGCCAGATGTGGGGCTCGATCTCAGGATCCTCGCCAAAGGCAGACACTTCAGGACTGAGCCACACAGGTGCCCTCCAAAGGGATTTTTGTAAATTAAAGAAGATTTACACAATCCTGTAAGTAGGGCTATTGTCAAGCTAAGGTTGCCTTTTTGCCTGTAGCAAAGTACTAACATTGAGTCAATTGAGTTCCTGGAGGAAGGTCGCTCTGCCTGTCTCAACTACTTGTCCATGAGAAGTTAATTTTTTTTTCTATATTTCTTTTGCCTTTGTTCTCCACATCATATATCATGAAAGAAGGGGCGCTCATATGCTTCTTGCTGATATGCTTTCCTCTACATCAAGGAATGAAGTTTCCTCATGAATTTAGACAAGAGCTTTCTTGACTTACAGTCAGAGAGTATAGATTTACCGTATTGCAGTAGCAAGGATTGAAGGATTTTTCCATATTATATTCTAAATTCCTTCAAAAATAATTGTGTTCAATTCAGAATGTATCCACATTCNTTCTTGACTTACAGTCAGAGAGTATAGATTTACCGTATTGCAGTAGCAAGGATTGAAGGATTTTTCCATATTGTATTCTAAAGTCCTTCAAAAATAATTGTGTTCAATTCAGAATGTATCCACATTCGTTTCAGAAAATTTGTTTCTAATATCCTCCTAATAACTCAAATGATTACATTCAGACCTTTATTCACCAGAAAATACTTCTAAAGGCAAGTTAATATTTCTGTCATGAATAAAGTAAGTATTTTCTTATGATATTGTGGTAATTTTTCTTGGTCTTATGAATCAATATGCTTTCTCCATTATTTAAAATGAAGTTATTGTTGAGAGAAATATTTTCCAACATTATATGAAATGTGTAGTCATTGATATAGAATGTCTTCTTTGTATAAAACGGGACAGTAGTACTTGAAACCCACCTGGGAAGGATAAAAGTTTTCCAGAGTTTATACTCTCTGCTTAGGCCACAAATCATAAAACCTCTAAGAAAAAGAAATGTACATTATCTTTATCAATAGTAACAACAATGTCTTGTCCAAGCAGCCTTTTGGTAAAGCTGGCATGTAGTCAAAGGTCTGATTTCTGCCGTGGAGAGTTTCCACCTCTGCAAGGGCAACTAAATGACCTTATTGATTTATGTCCGCACAGCAAAGCTTGCTATGTCTTTCTTCCTATGCTTACCAATGGCCTTTTCATTATGTTCTAGTAATATTCCTAATTTATATGTAATTAATATTCACTCCTAAAAATTATACTTATTATATCATCATATTTTTATATTTAATCATTATTAATTATTATAATGTATTTTTTGCTGGATCTGCTGCCTTGGGATTTCCTCTACCAACCCACTTAATAAAGAAAAATTTTACTCATCCCCACCCCCCTTCTCACACATACACATCAACAATTTCCTCCTTATGGTGGTTGTCTTGACTAGGATTCAAGTGGCTCTGTGACCCTAGGAGAGAGAGAGAGAGTGACTTTGTAGATGTTAAGAAGGACTGAACTGGAAAGAAAAAAAAAAATGTTCTCCTTAGCACAGCACATTGAACTTGAAGATGAAGGAGGAAGAGGAAGAAAGGGAGATGTTTTAACAGAAAGGCAGCAGAGCAATTCTAGTATCAGATTTGCAAAACCACTGCATGGAAGAATCACCTGACATGCTGGTGGCAGAGTCCAAAGATTCCAAGTGTGTGAGTCCAGAGTGGAGCAGCCAAAATCTGGGCCTTCTGTGAGATTCTCCGCCTCGTCTAACAAAGGGGGAGGATGGAACTTTCCTAGAGACCACTGCTTAAAAGTGTTTGGGGGAACAGAGTGAATAACTCAAAATGAAATTTCACCACCATTTCACTAGTACAGAACCCATCAGAATCCAGAAAACTACTTTGCTACTCCATGACAAGTGCCTAAAACAAAACTAAACAGAAGTAAAAGTCCCATCAACATTGCTGAGTGTATTATAAAGCATTCAGTTGGGGGGGGATAACCTATTAAAATCTATTTCCAATCAGTATGTTATTTAAATTTTCCTAAGGCAAAGAATATACGCTTTTCATCACATATGAAGCAGCAATTTAGAGGAGTAGAAAACTCCCTAGATGTGAAATCAGCAAAGGCTAAAATGGGAGTCCTGATTCTGCTAATCATTATCTTAACATTGAGCAAGTTCCATCTATCCTTCTTGCCTCACATTAGAGTTAAAGGCTAGGAGACAGAGTGAAATAAAGTCAACACCCTTGAAGAATGCGGAAGGACTACCAAATGTAAATTAGCATTCTTCTTCTTCTCTATGGTAGGTCTGGAAGGAGTCAAAGCTCATCTGATATGGCACCTGGTCTCCTACATTGTTCACGGCCTTTTTCTGAGTCTGGAGAACAGCAAGTCCTTGATGGCCTCCTGCTCTTGGCTCTCTGGAGGCTCTATCTTGGGTAGAGCAGTAATTCCAAACAGTCCTCTCTGCAGCTATAGAAATGCTGCCCTGCAGGGCCTCACCTTCCTTGCTCTATCCTGGCATTTCTCTTACCAAAAGCCTGGCATCATCAAAAACATGTTGAGCTTTCTAGAAGGATGTGATGCAATCCTTCAGCCCTATTAAAACCATCACTACAATTACTCCAGCATTAATTTCTTCTATCAATAGATTCAGAGTTGATTTCCCATATGTCTCGGAATTAGGGTTTTGCTTTTAATCCTTTAAACACTACAGGAGAAACTCTATTTGAAACGAGAATTCTAAGTTGATGAAAACAAGACTGCAGGCTTAATTTTTGGCTCTACTGAGTGTAAGAAAAAAATTACTAATTTATAATAAGAATATTAAAATTTAAACTACTCCGTAATGGCTCCCTATGGTTTATGACACTGCATCCAGACTCTCTTGCTTGGCTTTTAAGGCCTGAATATTAATAACAAAGATGCTCTCTAGAAAACCTTATATCCCCTTATCCTACTGAGTCCCAGCAAGTTCTCTCTTCTTTAACCCGGTCCCCCTTTCTTTCCTGTCCTTGCAGTATGTCTGCTCATTCTTGCCTCCATGGCTCTTTTAGCTTCCCCCCCCCCCGGCACCTGGAGCCCCCTCTACATCCTTCATGTTTAAGCATCTTATCATTCAAAGCACAGAATAAATTCGATTTCCTTCTTAGACTGAATTTGTATTCAGTTTCAATATGGTAAAGACACGATTATATTCACTAATTCTTTATCTGTTCGTAATATCACTCATTTCTTCATGAGTATTTGGTTTTTATATCAACTAAATGTAGCAAGTCACTTGAAGGACATACGCTTATTTCTTTATATTCTGTCTATATCTATGTCTTCTTTTCTAAGGTAATCCGGTCCATTTCACTGTGTACTAGTAACTGAAAGTTACTGTAGTTAAACAGTTGATTTATCATTATTCCTAAATTTAACAAAAAGAAATTCCAGTGGATTTTTATCAAAAAGGAAACTGAGAGGTAATGTGTGTTTTGCTAAAAATAGAAAACTAACCCTTATTTTTCAATGACTAAGTTGTATATTACTGACAATAAAATAATGAAATACATAAAATTCATAGAACACTAATTTTTGGAAATATCTATGCATAATGATAAATTTCGGCTATTTGGTAATGATATATTATAAATCATATATGCGCTATATAAAAATGCTTTAAATTACCTCTTTATAAAGACAACATTTCCATTGCTATTCTAAAACACATACAAATAAATATGCTTGGTCATATTAAAGTTCAGCTATTGGCTTTCAGCCTGCCTGACGTGAAATCACCCTTCTTCATATACCCTCCCTGGCCCCAGTCCCACTCTGTTTCACAATTTATATGTGGATGAAAAGAAGAAAGTATTTAGAAGAGGAAATATCTCTGCAGTTAAGTACAAAATGCAATATAACCTTCAGCTCAAAAAGAAGAGTTCTTACTTCCTGGAGAATTCTAGAAATCATTCCGAATATTTTTAAAAGCTGGAGTCTTCACTTTGACTTAGTCAAGCATCTTAAAAGAGGTAATAAGTAATTGGAGCCCACACCTACCTCACCATCCTATATCTGTCATTGTTGTCCTTGGATTCACAAACTCTGGTTTTAATTACATACTTCTAAAAAAGGGAATAAAAGGTGAATTACAAGCTCATATTTTTATCTCTCATGTTTTCATTTATGCTGGTGTTTCAAAATATAAGACAATTCGACTTTTTGTGTTAGGCTTGATTTTCACTTCTATTATCTCTTCCCATCAATCCAAAAGTTTAAATTCTATCTATTCTACTTGTCATACCTACACAAAATAACTAATTATAAATGCATGGGTACATTAGGAATTTTCTGTCATTTTTCCCTGTTCTCAGAGAATGTCATAAACAAAATATCTGGAGGCTCAGACTGGATAATTCACTTCTAATGTTTGTATTTTCTGTTGAGTAATGGCTGAACTAGAATTGTGTATGTACACTATTAAACCTGAGCCAACCCTTCAAATGCATATTCTTTCCCCCAAATCTTCCCATAATGAAAAATAATATATAGTAATTATCTTTAGTACAAAAAAAGACATGAAAACCACTTGTTTATCTTAATAGTTTTAATAGCAATCACCCAAACTATAGAAAATGTTCAAACATGAATTTTAATAGTCTATGAAATATGAAAGTCTACTCAGTTTGTTGTTGTTAAGAGGGTCATAAAAATAAGTGTATGCTGGAGTTCTATGTTTCTTTAGCCTAAAAACATAGTAAAATGTGAAATAAACCATATTCTTCAAATAATGAGCGTTGGTTTTCACTTTATCATTTCAAAATATCCAATAGCATTCCATTTAAAAAATTACAAAGGAAGAATAAAAAATATGCCGCAGACATGGAGTTTTTAGGTGTTCAAATGTTTTTTCATAGTGTTTGTGGAAGCCTGAGTTATAAAATGAGTCTCTCTTATTTGACCGTATAACCTGGAATAATTTCTCTTACGGCCCTTCACCTTGCTTCACTCAAAGAACTGACATTCTCATTTTTTTAAACTCTGTTTAGAACAAAGGTAATTCCTTTTACTTTCCTTAATTAAAAAAAAAAATCAGTTAAAAAGTAGTTCCTGTGGGGCGCCTGGGTGGCACAGCGGTTAAGCGTCTGCCTTGGGCCCAGGGCATGATCCCGGCGTTATGGGATCGAGCCCCACATCAGGCTTCTCCGCTAGGAGCCTGCTTCTTCCTCTCCCACTCCCCCTGCTTGGGTTCCCTCTCTAGCTGGCTGTCTCTATCTCTGTCGAATAAATAAATAAAATCTTTAAAAAAAAAAAAGTAGTTCCTGAAATACTGTTACTAAATAGTATTCAAGTACAGATGGAAAAGAACAATGAGAGTTTTCCTCATCTCTGCACTGTTTTATTCTGAGTTCCAATCTTTCAAGAACAGTTTTGAGTGTTATCACGTTGAATTATGTATTAGATTTTGAGAAACAGCGTCTTTCACCTTTTCCCTCTCAAAATAAAGAACACTTATAGAGGACTTAAAGAAGAAAAGGTTACAGTGCCAAAGAAAATGTCTGCACATATTCCACAGACAAAGATATGTCTTCATTAATTATTAAGCAAACCATATCAGAAGGAAACAACGGGGGGAGGGGAAACACATGCACCTATTTCAAAATATTTGTGATACTTCTAGAAAGGTGTGGGTTTGTTTGGTTCTATTTTGTCTTTGTTTCCTTTTCTCCTCCTTCCTCTCCCGTCCTCTTCCTTCTTTCTATTACAGTATCAATTTAGTGTACACACCTGCGATTTAGATAGTGGAGTTTTCCAGCCACTGGATTGCTGAGGAAATTAAATGGAATCTGGAGTTCTGTCCTTTCTCTGCAGACAGAAAGCCCACGACCACATCTGCCCCCTGGCGTTAGCTTTGGGGATTGGCGCGATTCAAAAAGATCGCGGGCTTGGAATTTGGAGCATGCGCAATGAAGGACCTAGTGGGGTCTGTGAGTACGCCGACTGGGACGCTTCGCGCTCAGCGACAGGGTTCGCGCAGAGAACTAAGTTGGCTGTACAAGGCCCGGGGTGGTTATTTGCACCACGCAGCTTGAGATAACCGTTTTACCACACAGTGGATTTCTTTGTTGAGGCTTCAGAGCAAACTGTATCTTTGTACTTTGTCAGTTTAACCCAGCTGAATTTAACTTAGTGATAGCAGCACAATTGAAATGCCACATTTGCCTGGTTGAAGATGTAGATACTCGTGTCACGTCCTGACATTGGTCTGAAAACAATCGTACATCATGTGCCAACTAAAATAGAACCTTTCCAAATGACAAACAAAACAAAACAAACAAAACAAAACAAAACAAAACAAAACAAAACAAAACAAAACAAAAAACAGGCTTATTCAGGAATAGGATTTACCCCAGCATGGGTTTTCTCTAGCTGACTTGGAAACATGGAGGAGAATTAGATTTGGATAAATCTCTTCCTCTTATAAGAACTGCCATTTAAAGATTTTTTTCCCCTTTTCTTTTTCTTTTTTCTTTTAAGTGGCCTGCAATTTAACCATGGTGGATCCTGACTTTAGATTTCTTTTAAATTTTTCTCCTTGGACTTTATTGGAATTCCTGGTTCTAATGCTTTTCTTTCAGGAATTTCTAAAAGTTCCCAATCACTATTTTCAAATATAGCCCCCTATTTCACCCCCTCCTTCCTTCTAGAATTCCAGCTGGATCTATGTTAGACCATCTTATTCTGTCCTTCATGTCTCTCTCATATTTTCTACTTCTCTGTATCCCTGGGCTTTGATTGTAGGAAGACACTTTGTTGTAAAACCATGTATTGAGTTTAAATTTCTGTTATTTTATTATTATTATTTCTAGAAGCATTGGGTTTTTTACACATATACTTACTCCTTGTGATTTTATGCTTTTTTACTTTTTGCAACATTTTAAATAAACTTATTTTTATTTTTTTCCATCTGACGATTCCTGTATCTGAAGACTTTTGAAACTTTATGTTGTTTATGCTTGCTTTCATTCATGATGCCTTGTTTATGCTTATTGATTTTTTTTTCCTCTCTCTCTCTTTACTTTGGGTCTCATTTTCATTTGAATTTTATCAGTGGAAATTTTTTGAGGCCTGGGAGGATTTCTTCCTGGGAGGATTAACAATTGTTTCTTTTAGGTATCCATAGGCATTATCAGTGCTGTTTCAATTTAAACTAAATTATTGACTTGAGGTTTTGACTTGTGTGTGTGTGTGTATTTCGTAATACCAGATGGTATGAATTCAGGATACAAACGTAATGGAAGCCAGATGGTGGTTATGATTCTTGAGGAGAAATCCTTTTCTACCTCCAATCAGAATCAAGGTTCAATGTTTAAGTTTCAAGATGAGCAGGGAAGGTTTTTTGGTCAGTTCAGGACCTGCTGTCAGGGTATATTTTCTAGTTCATTCTTAAAATGGAAGTATAACACTTTGGGGTTCCAGTGTTATTTTTAAAGGGGTCCCCTAATATAATCCCTAACTTGGGTGAGGTCTGGGTTTTGTCTCCCATCCTTGAAAACTCAAAAATTTATGCTTGAGATCATCTGAGCTCAGCAAATGCCGGTAAGGCAAAAAGCCAACCTCGGTGCCTTACTTATATCTCAGGGTTCCTGCCTTTAACTAATTTTTGGCCTAAGCAGAATTTACCTTTTTCGCCAGCGTTTGCATGCATTTAAATTTTTAAAAATATTTTTACTCAGCAGTTGTAGTTGTTTTCAGCAATAGGATCAGTTCAGGTACTCAGAGGCAAAATTGTTTTAAACATGGTTTTTTTTCCTGCATTCATTAGAATTATCTCAAACCTTTACTCCATTTTATTATCATTTTGTCTCTTGCTGTTTCTGATATTGTGATTTATTTGTCAAATTGACAATTATGGGTCAGTTCTCAGATTGTTTTCTTGTCTCTGAAATCTTTTAGCCCATTAACTCTAATCATTTTGGTTTTTAGCTCTTCTTTTATTGGGTTATGTCTTATTATTTTGTTATTTTATAGCATAAAACACTCATGGGGATTCTGCCGCTGTAGTGTGAGTTTTGCCTACTTCCAGAATTTTGCATAATATAAACCATAAGTCTCTTTCTTCCTTGTTTCCTCCTTCCCTTCCTTTCTTCATTCTCCTGTTTTTCTTTCCTTTCTTCTTTCCTTCCAGTGTTTTTCTTTTTTACTCTACTATAGTTTCGTTAATTGTCATGTGATTTATTTTTACCTTGATCACATTTATCATCAGGTATTACTGCCCAGTTCAAAGCAAAGTAGATCATTTTCCTTGAATCACTTGGCATATAACCTAAAACCAGCTGGTCTTTTCTTCAAGCATTTGAGCGTGCAGAGATGGCAGGGTGCAGGCTGAGCACACAGGGGTCATGACAGCGTGGGTGGAGGCTGAGCATTGGGGATGGTGGCAAGGGTGCAGGAGGGTGCAGGCATGGAGGGAGGGGTGCAGGCTGAGCACTGGGGATGACAGGGATGGAGGCTGAGCATGTGGGGGTGGTGGGAGGGGTGCAGGCTGAGCGTGCAAGGGTGACGGGTGAGCCCTGTTGTAGGGGAGTTACACTCATTAGAGATCTGGCATCTGAAGTTCCCTTCTAATGTTCGGTCATGAATGAATTGTTGGATTGGCTGCCATTACAGTGTTGCACAGTTCCATTAAACATAGGAAGCCTATTGGCCTTTCCTATCTCTGATGAATTCTCAAGGATGTAGTTAGGATTGCATTTTTGCAGATCTCATCTTCAATTTTGTTAGGCAACTTAACTCCTCAGTCTGCATATTCCCAAATTAAGTGACATTAGTGAGAATTTTCAGGATACTCTGGACTCCTTTTTCCCACTAATTCTTCTGGAAAGTGAATGGCCGGTTTAGGAGATCTAACACAATATGACAATATTTTCTGTTTCTTACTCTGACCCCATTTCTTTTCATTTATGGTCTTAGTTGTGACCTTTTATTTGTTTTGTTGCTGGTGGTACATTTTACCACCACCACCCCCGTTTTGTAAGTGTTTGTCATTATATGATCATTGGTCTACATTTTGGGGAATCTTGCTTCATTTTCACTGTCCTTAACCAAGCAAAACTTACTTTAAAATGCCATCCTAAAATAAAAAGTATTCTTGTTATGAAAAGTTTAATTTTAGATAATTAAGTTTCAATAATATATATCTGTGAAGGATAATGTGCATATAACAAAGGTAGTTATTTTTTATAAATTATCACTACCCATAAAAGAAGACGTAAGTAGGAATGAAATACAGGATCATTTTTAGTTGTTGGAGGGGTTGTAATTCTGGGTGCTGGACTTACATGATAGCCCATTTGGAGACCAGTGTTCTCAGTATCTAGAGGTGTTGACTAGGTCCTGGATGTTTGGAAAAAGGATCTAGAAGTACCAGAGGAATACAGAGCTAACAAAAATAAATTTGACTACTTCTTTTTCACTAACAACCAGCCTGTCACTTATTTTTTTTTTAAAGTAGCTACAAAAGTCTTCCTTATGTCAAGAAAATTGTTCAGTGTTGTTTTTAAATGTGAACTAGCATTCATTCTTTATTCAGAATCAACGGCTACTCCAAGACTGAGGTTTAAAGCACTGGTTTTTTTCACTACTATCTGCTGCCCTCTGCAGGCGAATTTTAAACTCACAGATATATTAGAAGTCCGGAAGAAACAACCCTCCCTATATTCCAGCGTAAACTTGACACAAGAGTGCTCATAAAATCTCAACATTTTATTTCTATTGCATAGATGCCATATTACTGGGAACTGTTACCTGTTAGATGATTGATAAATGGATACTTCTCTTTTGAGTGTAGCAGTGAAAGGAAAAGAGAAATGTGCTTGGGGTAGAGGTTATGTGTCTTTTGGTTTTGATTCTTAAATAACAGGTAGATGAACATATTGCTCAATATGTGAAACATCACTTGTTACATTATTTTCCCCTGAATTTTCTTTCCATTAGTTGATTCTCATTCAAGGCAGTTTCTCTGGAATAAATGCTAAATAGTGGCCTTCAAATTCAGAAGCCTCAAAACAAGTATAACATTGGAGAAATTTTTTTTTAAGATTTATTTANTTTTCTTTCCATTAGTTGATTCTCATTCAAGGCAGTTTCTCTGGAATAAATGCTAAATAGTGGCCTTCAAATGCAGAAGCCTCAAAACAAGTATAACATTGGAGAAATTTTTTTTAAGATTTATTTATTTATTTTAACAGAGAGAGAAAGAGTCGGAGCAGAGGGAGAGTCTCAAGCAGACTCTACCCTGAGGGCAGAGCCCAACACTGGGCTCAATCTTATGACCCTGAGATCACAACCCTGAGCCAAAACCAAGAGTCGGTCACTTAACTGACTGTGCCAGCCAGGCACCCCTAACGTAGAAGAAATTTTAAAACATGTTTGTCTCATTAATTCCTGCCAGTGACTGAATTACAAAGTATGGAGCTGGGTAATAGAAACCCCAGAATTTATTCAGGGGACCTGAAAGTGAAGGATTTCTGAGCTTACTTTCCTTCTGGGGGCCTTAGCAACTAGGAGTTCCCAGGGAATTTTCCATTCTAGAAGACTGCAGTGGGAATCTCTTTAATATAGTTGCATAGGATACAGGGGTAGAAAAGAGAATGATGCAGGTCCAATGAGCATCCTATGGCCAGGGGTAACAGAGTTCTCTCCAAAGTTCCAAGATAGGAGATAAGTCTCAGAAGTGAGAAAGAGAGAGAGAGCCAACCAGCTGCCTCCAGGGGCACCTAGGGCCATTTAGATCACATCTTGAAAATGATGTCAGCATGGAGAGAGAGTGTATGAGTACCATATAAAATGTACTACATTTCAAAGATTATAATACAGCATTGATATAGCTCAAACAAGAGAAGTATATGTACTTTCCAAACCTGGGAAGAAAGAATGTGGTGGAGAACAGATTCTGAATTTGAGTAAAATGTTAAATACTCAGATATCCATGGAGCAGTTGAATTTACTTGGAAATAATTAAGCTTTATCCTTCAGACAGAATAGGGTCTTAAGATAGAATTTTTATCCAGATGCAAAAAAAAAAAAGTTAAATTTTTCTTACCAGCATTGGTGATTGTGGGGGGGAGGGAAACAATGAAAGATTCAAAAGAGATTTCTGAAGAAATCTTACCAGTGCTAGAACTTGGCATGTGTCCACCCCTTTGCTAGCATCTTCCTCTCTGTTCATGCTTAATGTTCAGAATGTCTCCTATTCTGCCTAGTCCCTTTCTTAGTTTGGTTAACTCTCCCCAGCTAAAAAGAAAGCACCAGGAGGACAGGTGTTGTGTTGGTTTTGTTTATCATTTGTCTTCAGTACCTGAAATGGCTCCTGGCTTATGGTACATGCTCAATACTCGTTAAAATGAAATAATTAAAAAAAAAAAAACTAGATGACTAAAGCTTAGAGGAAAAACAAGTCTTTTGTAAGATATGCAGGGGGAAAAGCAAGATATTATCTTCACCCTTTCCTCCTCATTAATGGACTGTGCATAATTTTTATGGGTACTTAATTTGATATGTGACATTTACTTAGGACCCAACTTAGAAATAATAAGGATTCACCATTTGTTGACACAAAGGACTGGCAGAGTGTTATCCTTTTCTTAGAATTGTATTTTAAATGTTACTCTTTTTCCCCTTTGGGATGCTCCTTTCACCCTCAGTCTTTCTGGCTCAGCATCACTAAGAGAGGGAAGGGGGTCGGAGACGTATTCATGAAGCAAAAGAATGAGAGGACGGGTCCAATAACTTAAGGTATTTCAAACAAACATTGTTGTCTGCTGCCCCTTACTGGTAAGATAATAAAATTGCTAAATTACATTTTAAAAGTGTAGTTCTTGGCACTGAAATCCTATTTTACAGGAAATAGCTCGCTGACCACAACAAAAATTATATAAGTGAATCATCTCAAGTGCTAAACACCATATGAGGCAAGTCATTTCATTGAAGGCAGTTTTCTGGCCTTCAATTTGGATAAAGAGAAAAGTGAAGTAGTGAAAATACTAAAACAAACCCCTTTAGTAGAGAGCCTTCTCCCTTCCTTGAAAACTTGAAAGCTATCATTGGCAACAAATACTCTCAGTTGATTTCTTTGAACTGACAGTCAGATTTCATTTATTTAAGAAAATATCTGCCTGGGGTGCCTGGGTGGCTCAGTCGTTAAGCGTCTGCCTTCCGCTCAGGTCATGATCCCAGGGTCCTGGGATCGAGCCCCGTGTCAGGCTCCCTGCTCAGCGGGGAGCCTGCTTCTCCCTCTCCCTCTGCCCCTGCTTGTGTTCCCTCTCTAGCTGTCTCTCTCTTTGTCAAATAAATAAATAAAATCTAAAAAAGGAAAGAAAGTATCTGCCAAATGCCCACAACTGAATAACCAGGGTCTGTCTGCCAGTCGTCCTTTCAAGTAAAAATGGCATTCCATGAAAAGCAGCAGCTAATTCAGGTTGCAGTTGAAACTGGAGCCCAGGTGCTTTTCTCAAGATAACCATCATAATACCTCAGTATTCAGCAAATTGCCTTATGCACACTTCCCCTGTCATCACACAGGACATTAGAAAGGAGCAGGCCCTAACCGCTCGGAAAACGCTTTAGCAGGTGCTTTAGAGTAAACCATCGAATTCTGAGGGCTTGCAGAACTGTGGGGGTTGGACGTCTGAATGCAGAGCCGGTAGTTCTGCCCTGGTCTCTGTTAATGGTTAATGAGCCCGGAGATTCCAGTTACTAAAGTAATGTTCTACCTCTAGCGCCAGGTTGGCTGGCCATGGAGGACTTTAATTTGGGCATGAAATAACCCTGGCTTAACCAAGGAGGTGATCCAGAACTGTAGGTTAACAACCTGATGTGTGGTTTCACTGATATATTTTTAGTCAACAGATTTGGCCCTGGGTTTGGGTTGAGATAAGCACCCCAAGGCAGTGTACAGAAGGGACCTCATTCTTGATCAAAAAGGAGACACAATCATGGATAAGCAAACAATGCTGAAAATTTAGGCTAAAAGTCAAGGCAAAGTTGAAGATGGAAAGTGAGCAACGAAGTCAGAAGTCAAGATTGGGGGACAGACAGAGGAGGAAGCAACTGAAGAATCAATTTGGCTAAAGGTAAAGAAATAAAAGCCTCCAACAGCACAAGAGTTCTGGCCATCGCCTCTCTGTGGTACCTGGTATGTGACACGGGACTTGTCAGCTCCCAAAGGAATTATAGAGCGCTATAGAGGACAGCTGGACAGGCAAAGAACTGCCTGAAGCCAAAAGGAAACGTGATCAGAAATAGTGGCCCCAGAAGGGGAGCTAACTGTCAGATGGTAATTCCAAGCAGAGACATGGCAAATTGTATATTGTTTCTGCTAGACATGGTGTCTTCTTCTGCTCCAGGAAGAAACTGTTGTCGCCCCTCTTACCTTTTTCGTAAGCTATGGGAAAGAATAATGCTGTCTCCCCTCTCTCACTTTCAGCCACTGTACTTAAACTTCATCCCCCACACTCTGCTAAAACTGGTAAAGGTCATCAGTGGCTTCCTAAGTGAAAAATCCTATTGACTTGTTTTCGTCCTCATTTGCTACTTCATTTCCATCAAACTTCTCAAAGGTCTCTTCCTGAGAGAGTCCTTCCCTGATCTCCCTAATAAAACAGTGCTCATTATCACAGAGTTGCTTTCCCCTGTGTTATCCTCTTTTTATTTTTATTATAGAACATTTCAAATATAGGAAAGTAGACATGATAGCTTCAACAATTACCAAACTCATGGGCAAACTTGTTTTTATCGAGATCCAAACTCACATTCCCCTCACATACTATTTTGAGATAATTCCCAGACATCATATCTTTTTATCCATAAATATTTCATATGTATCTCTACAGGATAAAGACTCTTTTTGTTAAACAATCACAATACCATATCATGACCGAAAACAAGGCAATAATTCTGTAATATATCCCGTATCCAGTGTTCAAATTACCAAGTTACTAGTGAATGTCATTTTCCCCTAATTTGAATCAATATTTAAATAAGATATAGAATTGTGATTGGTTGTTAAGTTTCTTAAGTCTTTTTTAACCGATAGGTTCTCTCTCTGTCTCTCTCCCTTCTTTTTCCCCCCTGCAGTCTCTTTATTGAAAAAAAACAAATCATTTGTCCTGTAACATTTCCCACAGTCTGGATTTCTTATGAGTTTCATTACTATGTTCCCTGTCTTTCATATTTCCTGTGCAGTGGTGGCTCGATCATATGAAATTTTCTTGGTGAAACTGCTTCACAGTGGGTGTAGTATTCTTCCAAAAGAAAGTACAGTATTTGCTTTTGTCATGTAGGTCCATTAACAGTTACAAAATGATAAAGTCCAATTCTGTTGTTCCATCTTAATTCATTAACTGGAGTATTTCTATAAAGAGAACCCCACCTCATTAACAGTTTGGTTACTCCATTATAGAGTTCATATAGGAAAGAGAGGTTACATGCTTGATTGGTTCCTTTTTAAAAATTATTTCAAAATAATGGGTTCACTAGCATTCTGCAACAGTTACCAATCAATGTTGTTTGTTTCAATTAGCTAATTGTTAGGTTAAAAACAACAACAAAACTATCTCCCACCCCCTACAAACTCAACTGCTTACAATGAAGCACTTCTGCTTCTGGCCAAGATGGAGAAATAAGGCACAGATTACCTCCTGCCTAAAATAATTTTTTTTACTATACATGAAACAACTGTTTGCAAGACAGTAGATGATAGACAACAAAGGACAGTTATCCTTGAGAGATGGAAAACGAACAAGGTAAGCCCAGTGAATGCCCCACCATACTGACTTGAGGGAATTTATAGGCCATGACACAGGGAGAGAGAATTGAGGCAGACCCCAGAATACTTACTTCCTGAGTTGAGGAGATATAGAGAAGATTATAGGGAGTACAAAAAACTAGAGTTCATAAGAGAGAGTACCAAAAAGGGAGAGAATTGTTCATAGAGAGAGTTCTAGAGATAGGCAGAGATACTTCCTCAAGTGTTAGCTGAGTGCTGATCAGCAAGTGCATGTGAGGAAACCACTTGAGATTGGAGGAAGAACCATCTGAAAGGATTAGAAGCCACAGTGCCTGCCACTCACATAGGGCCAGAAATAGTACTTCCCTCCACCAGCCGGTCTAGAAAACCCTATGATTCACTGAGCATTGGGAATAATAGTACATGGAAGAGTCTTATCTCAACAGTAGGGATTAATTAGTACTGGACTAAGCACTGAGTTGGTTTCACCTAAGAATCTTAAATTTAAGAGTCAAAGGTCAGGGGCACCTGGGTGTCTCCATTGGTTAAGTGGCTGCCTTGGGTTCAGGTCATGATCTCAGGGTCCTGGGATTGAGCCCTGCTTCAGGCGCCATGCTCAGCATGGAGTCTGCTTGGGATTCTCTCCCTCTCCTTCTCCCTCTGCCTTCCACCTGCTCACTTACTCTCTCTCTTTCTAAAAATAAATAAATAAAATCTTTAAAAAATAAAAAGTAAAGACCTAAAAGATGTTAAAAAGATCCAAAACAAACTTTTAGAGATTAAAACTGCAATGTGTGAAATAAATGTCAAATGTGATTAATGGAAGATTAGACATTTCACAAAGAAAGATTAGAAAATTAAGTAGACTTTAAGATACAGCAGTTGAATCATCCAAAATAAAACACAGAGAACAGGGAATTTTAATAAAAGGAATAAAACTCTGAGTTGGCCCAACTGAAGCAGACTGATCTGTACCTACTCAGAGTTCCCATAACAGAGGAGAGAGAAGGGGACAGAAAAAGCATTTGAAGAAACACAGCTGAAATTTTTCCAAATGTGATGAAAAGAATAGAGCCACAGATCCAGAAAGCTCAACCAATCTCAAGCACAAAAATAATGAATACTACACCAAGATACATCATAAACAACTTGTTCAAAACCAGGGTAATTTTAAAAGCAACCAGACCAAAAAAAAAAAAAGAAAAGAAAAGACAATATATACAGAAAGAAAAATTCAGATATCAGATTTCTTGTCAGAAATAATGCAAGCAAGAAGCTAGTGGAGGAACAATTTTAAAAGTGCTGAAAGAAAAAAAAATGTTAGATCTGTACTCAGTGAAATCTTTCAAAAATGAAGGTGAAATAAAGACATCTTCAGACATACAAAAGCTGGAAGATCTCCACCATCCCATGCCATAAGAGGTATTAAAAGAAATCCTTCAGTTAGAAGAACAATGATGGGAATATGATCTATATCAAGGAATGCAGAGCTCTAGATATGCTAAATTCATCTATATGAGTGAGGGGTTTTTTTTTAATTACTTAAATATTTTAGAAGATAATTGTTCAAACAAAGATAGTAACAATATAGTGTGGAGTTTATAACATATATAAAAGTAACATGTATGACCATAATAGCACAAAGGTCAGGAGGGGAAGGAGGGGAGTATATTATTGTAAAGTTCTTATGCTGTATTTAAAGGTAGACTGTGATAAAGTAAAGGAGTATACTATAAAACCTAAAGCAACCACTAAAATAATAAGTTATATCCAATAAGGAAACAATGGAAATAAAATGAAATCACATAAAATATTTAGTTAAGCCAAGTAAAGGAAGAAAGAGATGGAAAGGAGAGCAAAGATCACATGAACCAAATAGAAAACAAATAATAAGATGATATATTTAAACCTACCCATATTTAAAATCACATTAAATATAAATTATCTGAATATCCCAATTAAAATGAGGAAATTGACATATCGGGTTAATAACTCACATCTCAACTCTGTGCTGCCTAAAATGCACTTCATATATAAAAATACGAATTGGTTGAGATAAAAAGAATGGAAAGAGATATATCATGCCCATTACTAATCAAAGGAAGTTAGAATGGGTATATCAATACCATACAAAGTAGATGTTAGAGGAAAGACTATTGTGAGGGTAAAGAATGTCATTTCACAATGATAAAATTGTCAATTTATCAAGAGGACAAAAGATTCCTAAATGTTTATTTGCCTAACAGATCTACAAAATATACAAAGCAAACATGTATAGAACTCTAAGGAGAAATAAGCAAATCCACAAGTACGTTCAAGGAGTTCAATACCATTCTCTCAATAATTGATGGAACAAGTAAATAGAAAATCAGTAATGACCTCTGTTCTCAGAGGTCAGCAATCTATGGCCTGAGCGCTAAATCCATTCATCTCCTGATTTACCTGTTTTTGTAAATTATATTTTATTGGGTGAGAGACAAGCTCATGCATTTATGTATTGTCTATGGCTGCTTTCACATTACAACACAAGATATATATGGCTTCTTTCACATTGTAGCAGAAGAGTAGTATTTAGGGGGAAATTTATAGCACTAGGTGCCAATATTTTGTACAGAATGAAAATAAAAACCAACATAACAAACTTTATGAAACATCACTAAAGCATCGCTTAGAAATTTATAGCACTAAAGGCCAATATAAGAAAAGAAAAATGATCTCAAATAAATGACTTCAATTTCCACCTCAAGAATAGCATAATTGTGACAGCAGTTCTATAGCCTGCAAAGCCAAAATATTTACTATCTTTCCCTTTACAAAAAAAGTTTATTGATGCATGACATAAGAGTACAACCACTTTGACCTAATAGACATTATAGAGTACTCCATTTAACAAAGCAAAATACACATTCTTTTCAAGTGCACATAGAACACTTAACAAGAAAGACCATATTCTGAGACATAAAACAAGTCTCTGTTAATTCAAAAGGATTGAAGTCACGCAATATATGTCCTCTGATCACAATAGGATTAAATGGAGTTGATGGATATATCTGTCAAATCGTCACGATGATGGTTTCATGTGTGTATACACACACCAAAACTTATCGAGTTATGCATGTGAAATATGTATTGCTTATTATGTGTTTGTTATACTTCAGTAAAACTTGTTTAAAAAAATAGGGATTAAAAATAAGCTTGGGCAGGAGCACCCAGATGGCTCAATTGGTTAAGCATCCAACTCTTGATTTCCGCTCTGGTCATGATCAGAGTTGTGAGATCAGACTCTGTGCTGGGTGTGGATCCTGCTTGGGATTCCCTCTCTCCCCTTCCTTCTGCCCCTCCCCCCAAAAAAAATAAAAAATAAAAAAAATAAGCTTAGGCAGTTCAGCTGCTCTAGGCTGGCCTTGTTGGTCACCAGGTGGCTGGTGACTCTGGAACGGCCTCAGCTGAGATAACTTAATTCTGTTCCATGTTATCTCTCATTGGCCAGCAGGCTAGCCCTGACTTTTTCGCAGTGTGGTGGCAGGGTTGCAAAAACAATAAAGCACAATTATATAAGATAGCACGCAGAAGCATATAAAGCTTCTTGAAGACCAGTCTGAGAAATGGCACACTCTCGTTTCTGCTGCATTCAAGCCTGTTACAGAACCAGTTCAGATTCAAGAGATGGGGAAAATACCCCACCTCCTGATGGGAAGAGCTGCAGTCACAGTTGTAGGGGGCGGAGATATAGGAAAGGGAATAATTGAGGTTGTTTTTGTAATCAGTCTAAGAATTATTATTGACTTATAGATTCAATCATATTGATGTATTTTAGTCAATTGCAGTTATTCTTATTGATACTCAAATTGTCTGTATTAGGATGCTGGGAGCTGGTGTTTATTTGGAAAGCTTGCCTCATCCAGTCTGGAAACTACATTTCCCAGAATCACCTTTTCTATGTGATTTAGAACAGATTTTGTCAATGACAGGAACTCGGGTAAAATTTGAAAATTGGAAGAGGAAGCAGATGTGAAAGCCTTTATTCTCAGGAGTTGCTAGGACCAGGTTCAATTTCTTCACAGACCTATGACCTTCTACTTCCAAGACATTGTAGGTAAATTGACAGCTTCTCAAACTCCTCTAGAATTCATACTTTTCAAACCAAGCTCCAAGCTTCAGGCTGAAAACAATAATGATGTGATTTTCTGGTTTCTTTCCCAGCTTTTCCACACTCATGTAAATTCAAATTCTTGTAATAAACCCTTTTATTCCCATAATAGTTGTAGTGGCTCTTCTTTTGTTTGACTATGGGCTGATGAAGAGTTTCTTCAGATTGGTTCCTGAGTCCTTTTGACATAGCATCATGTAGTCTTTGATAATTCATTTACTCTTCCTGGTGTAAGAAGATACTCTTTTTTGTACTATTACTGCCCAAGATCTGGAATTAGCCATTTATTCAGGGATGTCCTGTTTGTTTGTTTTAAGTCACTTGGAATAGTTCCTCTCTACCTGAGTACATGGTTTATTAATAATAGTTTCTATCACTATCTGACATTAAATTTGCTCATTGTCTTTCTCTTCCTTTAGAATATGTCTAATGAGAGCAAGGACTTTGCTTCATATACCACTGTATCCTAGTACATTTCCAGTTACTAAATAATTCTGTTTTCTTACTCTCATCAAGGGATTTCTTATAATTTCTGTTTTATTACTACTAGCTTGAGTCCCTTTAATGCAGAATTCCTCCAACAAAAATTGAACATGTTATGTTCTTAACCTTGTTTATTTATAAAACACGACCCACAGATTTCTCTTTTTTTCTTAAGGATTTTTCTTATACGGTGAAGAAAATGTTGGTAAACTAAATGAGTATAAACCTTTTATGTTAAAATTATTATGCAAGGTGACAAGTTATTTTTTCATCTTTATTATACTAAAATTAAATTCAACATATTTTTAAATATTTTATTTATTTATTTATTTAAGGGGGGAGTTCGAGCATGGGGAAGGGACAGAGGGAGAAGCAGACTCCCTGCTGATCAGAGAGCCCAATATGGGGCTCCATCCCAGGACTCCAGGAGCATGACCTGAGCCCAAGGCAGACGCTTAACCAACTGAGCCACCCAGGCGCCCCTTAAATTCAACATTTAACAATTAAAAAAAAAAAAGCGTTCAGAAAACGGCTTGTGATGCCAAGCATTTTTCTTCCAGGGACAAGTCTTAGAATACATATAGTAAAAATCCACCACATTGGGGCAAAAGTCAATGTGGCTTTGAGCAAAAATTTGCTGCAATGCAGCTGCTATGTGACACCTAGTAGCTCTGTGGTTTTTGTGGACACAGAAAATAAGTAGTGAACTCAAAAAAAGTATAACCACAATAGTCTATTCTATACAAATACACTGGTGCCAAACATTTGATGCTAACCACAGAGTGAAAAAGTCAGTATGCAGATTAATACATGGTAAAAGTTGAAATGTAAGTAATCATAATCACACCACTACAAACCACATGTTTTTCATAAAATGTTGTTGGCAGGCTGAGTACCTGTAATTGGAGAAAGGCTTCAGACTAAAGAAGTATAATCTTCCTACTATAAACTTTAGTGATTTGAATTGATCAAGATAGAGGAGTAGCAATAAATTGGGGGGGGTTAACAAATCCAAATTACCACAGCTAAACTAAGAATGTAGCTGAAGCGGTCCTTTATGTGTTATTAAATCAGTGTGCTTTAATATAAAAATGTACATATTGAAATTATATTTGTAAAAAGTGTTTCTAAAATCAAGTTTTTAAAAACAATTTGTGCCTTTATAGTGTAAGCATGCATTCTTTTGTCTTCTTTATGAACTTGCCTAGACATTCTAAGTTCTCAGCGTCTGTGTTCTTAAGTTTTAGCATTTTATAAAGTAGCAACACACTGAAGATGGAAAACGTTAACTCTAAATGAGTCAGAAACCACTCACAGATTTCTTAAAACCAGAAAAGTAAAAAGGAATGACCTAACAAGTACTGCCAAACCAATACCCATGTTGTGATCTACTGTGGCAAAATGAGTCTGGTAAACTATGAATGGGTTAAGGAGATAATAGTAAACATTTGTATTCTCTTTATACTATAAATATAAAATATGTCAAGCCAGAGAAGGCTATACTAAAAAAAGTCTATTGATCTATAATAAAAATGTATCTATTTTTGATAACCCAAAATTCATTTCATTGCAAGCCTTGATGGGGCAAGGAATAGAAAAAGCAGAGCATGCTGGGTAACAGAAGTACAACTCCCATGGCAGCATGCAGAAAACGATCAGGTTTCAAGTCTTCTGGGCTGCGCTTTCTTAAATAAATAACACACACACACACACACACACACTCGTTTTTTCCTCTCAGTCTGGGCGTCCCAGAAGCAGACACCAAGATGAGGTTAGAAATGCAAGAGCTAGAGAGGAGGTAACACCTGTAAAAGAGAAAAAGCAGAGGGAGCAAAAGTGGGCAGACAAAGCCTACAGTCCGTTGTGCACGTCTGACACCTGCGAAAGTGAAAGGGGAAGAATGAAAGACCAGCCAAGAAGAGCCGCAGACTATGGTGTGTGTCTCTCTGAGAAAGTCTCAGGCAGCTCAACGGGGAGCAATGGTGCAAAGATTTCCCACAGCAGAGTTTCAAAGTGGGAGGAAATAGCCAGGCTCGAGTAGCCTGCTGTGCTTCATCTCTCCAGGGAGCTGTTGGGAGAGAGCTTGTCCTTGATGTGAACACTGGGGCAGATCCTGAAGGCACTGCACTTGGAGGCTAGCAGCTCATTGCAGCTTCGCCCTTGAGGGGAGAGCTAAGTGGCACACCTTCACAACTGCTACATTTCCCATGCAAATGATAGGGATCCGTAAAGCTTGCTTTTTTTTAAATGATAGGATAGTGTTTAAATGCCAAATATGTACTATATTAACAATGTCATATGAACTATTCTTTCAGTTATTGTGAAAATAAAATATGTACAAGGAAAAATAGGACATTTCAGAGAAATGCAACAAGACATCTACAGTAGAACAAGATTTAAAATGACATTAGACTTTTCAGGAACAGCAATAGAGGGGCACCTGGCTCTCTCAGTCAGAGCAGCTTGTGACTCTTGATCTTGGGGTTTTAAGTTCGAACCCCACATTGGGTGTAGAGGTTACTTAAAAACAAAAATCTGGAAGAGAAGAGAAGAGAAGAAGAGAAGAGAAGAGAAAGAAGAGAAGAGAAGAGAAAGAAGAGAAGAGAAGAGAAGAGAAGAGAAGAGAAGAGAAGAGGAGAAGAGAAGAGAAGAGAAGAGAAGAAAGGAAGGGAGGGACAATAGAGTACTCATTTGGAAACTCTGAAGGAATTTTAGAGTTTTATATCTAGGTGATATGAGGGTAAATGTGAGGGTAAGATGAAGATGTTCTCAAGCATACAAGGTCTCATAAATATTATTATACATAGTTATTATAAAAACCATGGGATAAGCATTCCAAAAAGAAGAGAAATTAACAAAAACATTTACTGTTTTTTATATAATCACTACCAAAAAAAGTAAGAAAAAGGGGGGAAAAGGGGGAAAGATGTATCAGTAGAATTCTGCAATAAATGAATAACAATGTCAACACCCTTGAAGGGTGCTAGAAAGACCAGTGAGAGTGGGGAAGAGGGCTAAGATATTGATCTTCTTTGAAGGGAACATACCAGTCTTGTTTTAGGCTGGATTTTGCCAGGATCACACCCTGCGCCAAAGACTTGAGTGCAAATATTTTATTTTGGTGGTGACCCCAAAAAGCACCAATAGGGAAGTGCAGAGGGAGACAGGAAAGGGAAGAAAGCCAATACAGGGCATGTTAGGGAGCAGGGTTTCACTTTGGGCAATGAAACTAAATCCCACTGGGGCCTTCCAGAAGATGTAGAACAGGCCTCGGATTTGTGCCATTCAAAGAACAAAAAACCCACCAACTCCTGTCCTTCATTGGCTAAGGGCTCTTTCCTTGGGCCTTAGCTCCCTGGAGATCCCATTCTGCCCCATATATGGCCAAACACTCCCCTTAGGCCCAGGAAACTTCTAGCGGAGGGTCACAGTACTCGAAGTAAGAAGCTTTTGGCATGCATGGGAAACACAGTGGCATGGGGGACAGGGCATGTACGTGCTGGACACCAACAGCATCCTCTGGAGTCCACCCCTGCACTGCACAGATCTGCTCGTGTCCCGCATTCAGTTCCTTTTGTCTAGTATTGTTTCTTCAATTGAGTGGCCAGTCACAATTGTAAAATAAAATGAAAAACTAACAATAGGAAGCTAACGGGACAACCTGCAATCTCTGGGGCTGCAGTTGATCCCGAGGCTATGATTGCTGTTTGTTGTCTTAGTCCGTGAGCAGCCATTTTGTATTCCAGTCATTCTTGGCTGGCATTTCTGTTACTCGAGGTGCTTCATTTGAGTGAAACTCAGACGTCATTCTTGAGGGGTCTTATCTCCTTTTTACTGTTTTCTAACCATTCCATGGTTGTTGTAATTGACTTTTCACTGTTATCGTCAGACGAAGAAGCACCAAGAAGAACCCAGTGAATCCCCTAAGTTCCAGGCATTCTTCTCCTGGGCCTGGGGAGCCGAAAACGACCAGATGGCAGCCAAAGCTTCAGACTGAGTAGAACCTTACTGGCCCCTGTAGTCCAGCGTCATCCAGGTTTTGCAGATGAAAGTCCAAACATCCAAAGTGGTCCATTGTAAGTGGTAAGAGCCACTCTTAATTCTACCCTTTGATTCCAGGATTTATGTGTTCCAGCTGTCACAGGGATAGCACATGTAATAAAGGTTGCTTCAAAGCATATATCACATTTTGAAGGACAGCACTGTAGTGCCACAGAACGTCACCCACAAACGAATGACTTAGCTTGTACCTATTGTACCTGTTGAAGTCACTTCAACATGCTATCACACTGGCGGGCTTGGGTAATGTAGTATAGGACCGGTGGTTCCCGGTCTTCTGCACATGGTCATGCCTCCTTTGCTGGTAAAGGGGTCCAAAGCAACCAAATTGCCACAAAATCATTGATTGATCTCCTTGAGCGAGTGTACCATTTTGGGGCTCAGCATCAGTCTCTGCTGTGGCAGATCTGACATTCAGCAGCAGCAGTAGATTAGCACTGGTAAGAGGAAGCTGTGCTGTCGAGCCCATGTACAACCTCCATCTCCACCACCATGACTGCCCTCTATCAGCATGCTGGGACCACTGGCTAAGGACAGAGGCTAGCTAACCTCCGTGGATGTGTTATTCTGTACACTTGGTTGTTTAGTTCCTCCTCTTCCATTTTATGCTTATTCCAAAAATCTATCCACATGTCTGTTGCTCAGTCTTCCTTGATTCTGATCTTTCAATCTTGCTCTTTCTAGGCTCCTGCCTGACCAGCCAAGGTACCTGGCATATCTCAAGATCTTACGTATAGTCTTCTTTCAGACTACTTTTCTGTCTACACAAAGGTGGTGACCTAGGGTGCTGCTTGAAGCTGTGTCCTCTGGGAGGATTTCCCTTCATCATTGTCTTTCAGTGCCACATCTGAGTAGGTCCATAGTGTAGCGGTGGTTCATTTTCAGCTCACTCCAACATACTGAGCCAACTCATCCACAGAAAGAGCCGTAAAAGAATGCCTTAAAAAAATAGTTAAAAAAAAAAAAAGCAACTGTGTTTAGAGATTTTATTTATTTTTTTAAGAAAGGGAGGGGAGGGGTAGAGGGAGAGAAAGAGAATCTGCTCAGGGCTCGACACAGGGGTCGCTCTCACAACTCTGAGATCATGACCTGAGCCAAAATCAAGAGTCAGATGCTTAACCAACTGAGCCAACCAGGCACCCCTGTTTGGAGATTTTATTATTTATTTATTTATTTTTTTTAAGATTTTATTTCTTTGTTTGACAGAGAGAGACAGCCAGCAAGAGAGGGAACACAAGCAGGGGGAGTGGGAGAGGAAGAAGCAGGCTTCCCAGCAGAGCAGGGAGCCCGATGTGGGGCTCAATCCCAGGACCCTGGGATCATACCCTGGGCCGAAGGCAGACGCTTAACAACTGAGCCATCCAGGTGCCCCTGTTTGGAGTTTTTGGATACCATTCTTCTAAATGACCTCTAATTAAACAGAGAAAAATAAGAGAAACTTGTGAAATACTTAGAACTAAAAAACAATGTACTGTGTATCAAGTCTAAGGAACATTACTGAAGTATTGCTTAATGGACACATTTTAGTTTTAAATGTATTTATCAGAAAACTGGAACAATTAAAAACAAATGGGCTAGGAGTTCAACCTAAGAAGATAGAGAGGGAACAACAGAGTAAAACTGATGGGGGGTGGGGAGGAAGAAGGAGATAATAAAGACAGAGGAAGAATCAATAAAACAGAAAATAACCAAAAATAATAATAATAATGAAGGGAAAAGGAAAGATTAATAAGACTAAGAGCTGTTCTTTGAAAAATCAAAGATAGACAAGTAAATACACATATAGCCTATGACTCCAAAACCCCAGTCCTGGTAATGTGCCCAGAGACAATCTTGCACAAAGCCCTAAAAGAACAGATACAAGATAGTTTATGTCAGCATTAGCTGTGAAAGTGAGCATTTGAAGGAATCTTAGTTATCCATCACTGAGACAATGGATAGATAAAATGTGATGATGCATATTATAGAATGCTATGAAGTAGTCAGAAATAATGAACTAGAAATAATCAAAGCCACATGGATAATCTTCAAAACCATGAGAAGTGAAAAAAAATACATAGTATAATGTCATTTGTGTAAATTAAAAACACATGAATAGAAAAGAAACACTACATGTTTTAGGGATACAAAAATGTTCTAGGACATAAAACACATTAGCATATACCCTGGGGGTAGGGGAGCAGATATGAGTTGGAATAAGATCTGAAGAGAAAATATAATGCAATTAAATAAGACAAAATCAAAGAAGAGAAAACTGTGCTAATGGTGATAGTGTACCATGAACCAAGAAATGAGCCTGGCAACTATTTGTACCTGAGGTTAAAAAAGAAATTGTATGTCACTATTAACTACTAATTACATGATATGGAAAATTTTATTTTATATAATGTAGAGATCATACTTTTTTCATATGGCCAAATAAATAGACACCAGATTTGATTTCTGATTTGGGTTTCCCTGGGGTTTTATTATGCTTTTTCTGCGAGCAAACTTTGGCCCTAATTTTCTCAATCCCTAAGGAATTCAAGTATTTATCCAACTTAAAACTCCATAGAATATTGTCATTCCAGATGAGTTAATTAAAATAATAAATAATATTCAGTGAAAAAAGGTCAATCTATGACTCATAAATAGAAAATTCAGAAAATATACTTAAAGATATCTGAACAAAATGCATTTCTTCCTATGTATAAATGTTCTAGACAGAAATTATTATATTTCTAAATTCTCAACATTTATACATATAATCTTAGAGGAAACATACGCCTAGTAAACATCAAAATAAAAATCTAAAAGTGATACTTAACAGAATAATACATTCCCTAAATTACATCAGAATCAATTTTATCTTTTTTAAAAAAATTCATATCTAAATAGGAAAGTTGGAAGTCAGGGGAAAATATATAGTTAATCAAATTTCAAAACATCTTATAAATTATAAATTGTATTATTTGACCCTAAAATCCTAATTTTAGATCTATACTTTTAATGTTTCAATTCCCTTTTTTTAACTTTTTTTTTAAGATTTTATTTGTTTGAGAGAGAGAGCGAGCACGCTTGAGCAGGTGGAAGGGCAGAGGGAGAGAGAGAGAAGCAGACTCCCCGCTGAGCAGGGAGCCTGAAGTGGGGCTCGATCCCAGGACACAGGGATCATATCCCGAGCTGAAAGCAGACCCTTAACACACTGAGCCACCCAGGCACCCCAATCTTAAAATATTTTAATGATTTTTGAAGTTGATGTACATGAAGACATTTTTAGGTCAGACCTAAATATTAATTGACTTACATTATAAAATAAACATTTTGTACATTTTAAAGTATATGTTTTATAACTATAAGATCTTTCCCAAAGATGTCAATTTATCTTTGTTTTGGATACTTTGGGAACATAATAACCAAATTCATGTATTTTCCATTGTTTTGAATACTGATAATAGCTTTGTCCTATGCCAAACATGGTTTTATGCAAAAACCAACATATTTAAGTTTGGTCATCAGTTTTGGAGTGAAGATAGAATAAAACTGTCCTTTAGGCACAAATAATCCAAAGAAAACTTGGCTCCAGTGTTAAGGCTGGAAGAGGCCTTAATATAGTTCATGAAAACTATTATTTAAAAGTATCACTTGTGATAAAAATAAAATTTACATGATTTGTATACTGGAAATCTAGCTGGTATTCAGTTAATACTTTGAATGAATGAAAGGCCAACACATCTTATCACAGCATATCATTTCCTCTTAAATATCTTCATTGAACACTTTTGTCTGGAGAAGTGAGTAGAAGGTTCAGGAAGCAGAACGGTGGGCCTGGAGGATACTGCAGTTGAGGCTGAGTGAAAGTTTTGTCTGCACTTCTAAAATTTTTTTTACTAATGCTCATGTTACCTATAATAGGCCTCTGGCTGAATATGTGTCAGGAGGTGTTGATGTCCTCGAGGGTATAGACTTTGTGACTTTTAGTGCTATTGTAGATCAGACGCAAACATACATATGTATGCACTGATGTTAGTAAGTAGGCTACTGAGAATTTATTCCAATTAGTTTCACTTTCAATTTCTCATGGTGTAATAGTTCAGTTTGGCAATGCGTGTTGCACTCCTGGCACCAACTGTTTAAACTTAGCTTCCTGTAAACCTCTGGAACAAAGAACAGCATCCTATATGAAACGTTTTATAAAATGCCACTCAGAGACTTATGCTTATTCTGCATATTTAAATTACGTGGGCTTTTGTTGCCTATCTTTTGTTTAACAATGTTTTTCTTGTTCTCAACTGGTACTCTGTGATTATAAGAACATGGTTTTTCCCTTGCCTTACTTGGTGCTTGTAGAGAATCTCTCCTGCTCAGTTTCACATTGATCACTTGGTATCTTAATAACTTCCCTGGATTTTGTGTTTTGTTCTTATAGCTGCTGTGATATAGAATTGAGGCCTGACAACTCTTCAGATGTGAGCTCTGTAGTTTCACATGCCTGATTTAATTTCCAAACTCCTCCTTGATCTCTGAACTCCTCAAGGCCAAAAGCTGTGACTTACTCATCTTTGTATATCCAGCATCAAGATCAGAGCCTAAATTATGGCAGGTACTCAGTAATTATTGAACAGAAAGAGAAGCAGATTTGGGACTGGAATCTGGAAGAAACTTATTCTAAGCATCAACTTTGTTCTATACTATATGTCAATGTCATATTATGCGGCCAAGCTATTTTACAGTAGGTCCTTTTTATATATATGCTGCCACCAACCTCACAACAAAGTAGGAATTATTACTCTCACTTCATTAAAAACAAAACAGAAAACAGCAAATCTAGTGCTCAGAGAGTGTGAGTAACTTGCCTGAGGTGAAACAGGATTAGTATAAGTAGTAAAAAANAAAGAAGAAAAAAAAAAAAAAAAAAAAAAAACAACTTCTTTCAAAAATTGAAGCTCTTTTATCTAATTCCAACTGATAGAAGATAGATATGGAATTTCTCCCAATCCCAACATGGTGTCAACCATGGAAGGCAGAATATTTGGGGGGAAATTGCCTGTTTAGAACAAGATCTTACTTAATGGAGTTTGGGTTACCAGGTGACAGACCTAAGGGAATTCTGGTCCTGTAACTGGCATGCAACCACCCAAAAACAGAAAGGAGAAGGAGCAAAAAGGAACGTAGAATTAATGCAATTTTCTGTCTAGATGTTAACATTTAAGTAGTCATCAAACAAGACCCAGAATTAGAAGGTCTGATTTTGTAAACTGCCTTCCCATTATACCATAAACCAAATAAAACCTCCGGGACAAAAAATCTAACAATCTAACAACAATCATTTATCAGATTGTTTCAGTTACCTATTGCTGCATAACAAATTAGCCCAATATTTAGCAATTCAAACAATAATTTTGCTGTATCTCACAATTTTGTGGGCAAGGAAGTTGAGCAGGTCTCAGCTGACAGACTCTTCTGCTCCATGTGAGATTGATTGAGATCATTGGGTTCTATAAATTGGTGGATGGGATGATCTGGAAGGTCCAAGACCTTTCACCCGCATAACTGATACCTTGGTGGGAAAATCTAGAAGGCTGAGTTCAGCTGTAACTGTTGCCAAGAGCCCCTGTTTATGGCCTTTCTAGCATGATGGTTGCAAGGTAGTCAGACTTCTTACTTGACAGCCCAGGACTCCCAGAAAGAGTCTTTCAAGAAACAGGAGTATAAGCTGCCAGTTTCTTAAGGTCTGGTCCTGGAAACTGGCATAGTGTTTTTTCTGCCATAACTTATTGGTCAAAGCAGGCATAGAACCCACAACAATTTAAGGTGAGGGGACATAGACTCTCCCTTCTGGATGACAGGAATGTCAAAGAATTTGGGGCCACTTTTAATCCACTGCACAGCCAAATTAACTTTCAGTAATTCTTGCTTATAAATTATATCCTTCAATACATTTTTTTTTCAAAACCAAAAAGAAAGAAACATTTTTTTCCTCTCTGTTTTCAGATTACTACTCCTGTAGCCATACCATATTCTACCTTATTTTATGGCTACTGTGTATATTTTATCACCACTTCCAAAGTTGACACTGAGATATTTTTATATTTATGCCCCCAAGTTGTTTATATACCAGTATGAATGGACAGTTCAGGGAGAAACTTCATAATGTTTATTGTTATTCCCACTCTTTTCTTCTTTGCCCCCAACTGTTTAAACACTTCCAGACTCTGCTCTTCTAAGAGCAGGCTGAGCGTGCTGCCATTACCAGCATCTCAGTGTGCACAGAATTTTTCTCATTATCATTAAACAGTAAAATGTAAAGCCAAAAAGCATTTTGGGGACTGTATAGACCAGACTTGACATTTCATGGAAGTAAAAACCAGGGTTCAGAGAACATTATATTAACTTGTCCAAATCATGCAAATGATTTATAGGTCAGCTGGAACTAACATCTAGGGCTCATGGGTCCTCTTCTGTTGTGCTGACAGTATATGTATTTTGTTTTGGTATTTTTTCATAAGGAATTTTATTTGGAAACTAAAAAGGAGAAACTATGTTTAAAATGCCAATTTAATCAAATAGAATACCAAACCATAGAGACTAGTGAATTTCCTGAAGGTAGATTAAAAACAAAAACAAAAACAAGGGTGCCTGGGTGGCTCAGTCAGTTGAACATCTGACTCTCGATTTCAGCTCAGGTCACAATCTCAGGATGGTGAGATTGAGACCCACTTTGGGCTCCACACTCAGCATTGAGTCTGCTTGGGATTCTCTCTCTCCCTCTGCCCTTCCCCACCCCACCCCCCCGCACACACCCCAGGTTGCATGCTCCCGCGTGCTGTCGTTCTTTCTCTCTCAAAATAAATAAATGAAATCTTAAAAATAAACACTTAAAACTATTGATCGATAGGTGTCACAAGACTCAGTCTAAATGCTATTCATGGTTTTCATCTCTCTCTCTCCCTTTCTCTCTCTCTCTCTCTCTGTGTCTCTCTTTAAACTAACTTCCCTTTGTCTCTTTCCCCTTCTTCAAAGGCATCTTTCCAACCCTTTGTCCTTCTTCTGGCTACCTCTTAGGTCTTTCCTGTCTCCAAGACAGTTCTGGTCACTTTAGCCAAATGGGACCCCTGGCTTTTAATTGTTTTCAAGATAATTTCTTGTAGAAACATAGTGTATTTTCCTTCCACAGGAATGTGCTAACATAATTAATCCGTATCTCAGATATCCAGTAGAGAACTGATAAAAGGCAAATCAGATAAAATTATAATGCCAACATTTGTAATTAATGCATTTACTTATTTAATTGGTTTTACAAATAGAAGAAATTCAGTCATTGTGAGAAATCTCACTCCAAGGAAATTATAAATTTCATTCAGTTGAGGTCATAACCAACCCTCTCAAACCACACAAGCTAAATTCTTTTTCTTTACTATACTTCCCCTCTAGCCTATTCTCCCCACTGAGGAAATAGCACTTACTTTATGGAGTCACTGTCAATAAACTCTAGCTGTTATAATGCTGAAAATATAGACAAAATTCTTTAAATAAACCAATAAACACACTAGTCCACTTGCCAGGCCTATTAAGCACCATTTGTAGGAGCATTTGGGTAAAGAGGAAAGATGCCAGAACATTCTATATCCTGAGTTGTTAGAGTATCAGGCGTACAATGAGACTTTTGACACCTGCTACACAGATCCTAAAGACAATAATTCTGAATTAATATGACCAACATATCTTGAGGCTCTCTCACAGTCTTAAAAAAAGCAGCGTGTACATAGCTGAATATCTTTGTAATAAATTTGATAGTCTCCCATGTCCCACTGGTCAACTGTTCACTCCAGGGACATTAACTGCCTCACATTTTCAGGTTAGAAATCATGAATATGCATGTACAAGAAAATAAAAATTCCTGAGATTTTACTACCCAAAGACAAATGTAAATACCTCAGGATGGATTTATTTGTAATTTACTTTTTCATTTAATATAAAAATATAATGTGAAAACTTTTTCATGTCTACATCCTCTTCTTACAGCATCTTTTTCTAAGAGCTGTGTAGCATTCTATCCTGTTACTGGTTCATAAGAATGTACGAATTATTGGTTATTTAAATCCACTTCTTTGTTCTTAAAAAAACGCTGTCATGATTATACGAGAAGCGTATTCATTGCGTACATTATGACTATTTCTTCATGACAGAAACAAAGAAGTGCAATCTCTGGACCAAAATATTTGCACGTTTCAAGGCTTTTACTGTGTATTCTCAAATTGTATCCAGAATCTACCATTTTTTATCCTTTTTTCTTTTTTTTTTTTAGATTTTATTTATTTATTTGACAGAGAGAGAGTGTGTGTGTGTGCGCAGGCACAGGGAAGGGAAGCAGGGGAGAGAGAAGGATAAGCATACTCTCTGCTGAGCAGGGACCCCAGTGCAGGGCTTGATCTCACAACCCCGAGATGATGCCCTGAGCCAAAACCAAGAGTTGGACGCTTACCTGAGGGAGCCACCCAGGCCCAGGTGTTCCTCCTCATTTTTTATTCTCTTAACATTATATGAGATATCCATCTTTCCCATACGCTGATAAAATTTAAAAAATAATACTCACCTTTACTAGCCAAAACTAAGTTATCTCACTGATATTTCAATTTTCATTTATTTGAATAGAGTGAAGTTATTATGCTGTACTGAGATATTTTCCCTCAATTCTTTTTTTTTTTAAATGATTTTTTATTATATTATGTTAGTCACCATACAGTACATCCCCGGATTCCGATGTAAAGTTCGATGCTCCATTAGTTGCGTATAACACGCAGTGTACCATGCAATCCGTGCCCTCCTTACCACCCATCACTAGTCTATCCCATTCCCCCACCCCCCTCCCCTCTGAAGTCCTCAGTTTGTTTCTCATAGTCCATAGTCTCTCATGTTTCATTCCCCCTTCTGATTACCCCCCTTTTCTTATCCCTTTCTTCCCCTACCGATCATCCTAGTTCTTATGTTCCTTAGATGAGAGAAATCATGTGATAATTGTCTTTCTCTGCTTGACTTATTTCACTTAGCATTATCTCCTCCAGTGCCGTCCATGTTGCAGCAAATGTTGAGAATTCGTTCTTTCTGATAGCTGAGTAATATTCCATTGTATATATGGACCACAGCTTCTTAATCCAGTCATCTGTTGAAGGGCATCTCGGCTCCTTCCATGATTTGGCTATTGTGGACAATGCAGCTATGAACATTGGGGTGCATATGGCCCTTCTCTTTACTACGTCTGTATCTTTGGGGTAAACACCCAGTAGTGCAATGGCTGGGTCATAGGGTAGTTCAATTTTTAACTTTTTAAGGGACCTCCACACTGTTTTCCAGAGTGGCTGTACCAACTTGCATTCCCACCAACAATGTAGGAGGGATCCCCTTTCTCCACATCCTCTCCAACAATTGTTGTTTCTTGCCTTGTCTATCTTTGCCATTCTAACTGGCGTAAGGTGGTATCTCAGTGTGGTTTTGATTTGAATTTCCCTGATGGCTAATGATTTTGAACATTTTTTCATGTGTCTGTTAGCCATTTGTATGTCTTCATTGGAAAAGTGTCTGTTCATATCTTCTGCCCATTTTATGATTTGTTTATTTGTTTCTCGTGTATTGAGTTTGAGAAGTTCTTTGTAGATCTTGGATACCAGTCCTTTATCTGTGGTGTCCTTTGCAAATATATTCTCCCATTCCGTGGGCTGTCTCTTAGTTTTTTTGACTGTTTCCTTGGCTGTGCAGAAGCTCTTTATCCTGATAAAGTCCCATAAGTTCATTTTATCTTTTATTTCTCTTGCCTTTGGAGATGTGTCGTGAAAAAGGTTGCTCTGGCCGATGTCATAGAAGTTGTTGCCTATGTTCTCCTCTAGAATTTTGATGGATTCCTGTCTCACATTGAGGTCTTTCATCCATTTGGAGTTTATTTTTGTGTATGGTGTGAGAGAGTGGTCAAGTTTCATTCTTTTGCATGTAGCTGTCCAATTTTCCCAGCACCATTTATTGAAGAGACTGTCTTTTTTCCACCGGATGTTTTTTCCTGCTTTATCAAAGATTAGTTGCCCAAAGAGCCGAGGGTCCATTTCTGGGTTCTCTATTCTGTTCCATTGGTCGATGTGTCTGTTTTTGTGCCAGTACCATGCTGTCTTTGTGATCACAGCTTTGTAGTACAGCTCGAAATCCGGCATTGTGATGCCCCCAGCTTTGTTTTTCCTTTTCAACAGTTCCTTGGAGATTCGGGGCCTTTTCTGGTTCCATACAAATTTAAGGACTATTTGTTCCAGTTCTTTGAAAAATGTCCTCGGTATTTTGATCGGGATAGCATTGAAAGTGTAGATTGCTCTGGGTAGTATGGACATTTTAACTATGTTAATTCTTCCAATCCATGAGCATGGAATATTTTTCCATCTTTTTATGTCTTCCTCAATATCTTTCAAAAGTGATCTATAGTTTCTAGCATATAGGTCCTTTACGTCTCTGGTTAAGTTAATTCCAAGGTAACGCATGGTTTTTGGTGTTATTGTAAATGGGATGGATTCCCTAATTTCTCTTTCTTCAGTCTCGTTATTCGTGTATAGAAATGCAACTGATTTCTGGGCATTGATTTTGTATCCTGCCACCTTACTGAATTGTTCTATAACTTCTAATAGTTTGGGAGTGGATTCCTTTGGGTTTTCCATATAGAGTATCATGTCATCTGCAAAGAGAGACAGTTTGACTTCTTCTTTGCCGATTTGGATACCTTTGATCCCTTTTTGTCTTCTGATTGCTGTTGCAAGGACTTCTAGTACTATGTTGAATAATAGTGGCGAGAGTGGGCATCCTTGTCGTGTTCCTGATCTTAAGGGAAAGGCTTCCAGCTTTTCCCCATTGAGAATAATGCTTGCAGTAGGCTTTTCATAGATGGCTTTTATGAGATTGAGAAATGTACCCTCTATTCCTACACTCTGAAGGGTTTTAATCAGGAAAGGATGCTGTATTTTGTCAAATGCTTTTTCTGCATCAATTGAGAGGATCATATGGTTCTTGAGTCTTTTCTTGTTGATATGATGTATCACATTGATTGATTTGCGAGTGTTGAACCATGCTTGCATCCCAGGTATGAATCCCACTTGGTCATGATGGATAATCCTTTTAATGTACTGTTGGATTCTATTAGCAAGGATCTTGTTGAGGATTTTGGCATCCATATTCATTAGAGAAATCGGTCTGTAATTCTCCTTTTTGAGGGGGTCTTTGCCTGGTTTGGGGATCAAGGTAATATTAGCCTCATAGAATGAGTTTGGTAGCTTTCCTTCTGTTTCTATTTTTTGAAATAGCTTTAGGAGAATAGGTATTATTTCTTCTTTGAATGTTTGGTAGAATTCCCCAGGAAAACCGTCTGGGCCTGGAGTTTTATTATTTGGAAGGTTGTTTATCACTGACTCAATTTCTTCATAGTTAATTGGCCTATTTAAGAAATCTATTTCTTCCTGTTTCAGTCTTGGTAGTTTATAGGTTTCCAGGAAGGCCTCCATCTCTTCCAGATTGTTTAGTTTTTTGGCATATAGCTGTTGATAAAAGTTTCTAATAATCCTTGCAATTTCAATGGTGCTGGTCGTGACCTCTCCCTTTTCAGTCATAATTTTAATAATCTCAGTCCTTTCTCTTTGTTTTTGGACAAGTTTTGCCAGTGGTCTATCAATTTTATGGATTCTCTCAAAGAACCAGCTTCTAGTCCTGTTGATCTGCTCTACTGTGGTTCTGGTCTCTAATTCATTGATTTCTGCTCTAATCTTGGTCAACTCCTTCCTTGTCAGTGGGTTAGGCCTGTCCCTCTGTTGCTGTTCCAGTTTCTTGAGGTGAGAATATAGAAACTGCATTTTAGATTTTTCTATTCTTTTGAGTGAGGCTTGGATGGCTATGTATTTCCCCCTTAGGACTGCCTTTGCAGTATCCCATAGGTTTTGGACCGTTGTGTATTCATTCTCGTTGGTCTCCATAAATTGTTTAATTTGTTTTTTGATTTCCTGGTTTATCGAGTCATTCTTGAGCAGGATGGTTCTTAGCCTCCAAGTGTTTGAGTTTCTTCCAGGTTTTTCCTTGTGGTTGAGTTCCAATTTCAGAGCGTTGTGGTCTGAGAATATGCAGGGGATAATTTCAATCTTTTGGTATTGGCTGAGACCTGTTTTGTGTCCCAGAGCATGATCTATTCTTGAGAATGTTCCATGGGCATTTGAATAGAATGAGTATTCTTTGGTTCTGGGGTGTAGTGTTCTATATATATCTATGAGGTCCAACTCGTCGAGTATGGCATTCAAAGCCTTTGATTCTTTGCTTAGTTTTTGCCAGGGTGTTCTGTCTATTTCTGATAGTGGGGTGTTGAGGTCCCCTACTATTACTGTGTTCTTATCTATATGTCTCTTTATTTTGGTTAAGAGTTGGCTTGTGTATCTTGCTGCTCCCCTGTTGGGGGCATATATATTAATAATTGTCATATCCACTTGTTGAATACTTCCTTTAAGAATAATATAGTGCCCTTCTGTATCTCTCTCTATGGCCTCTAGTTTAAAATCCAGTCTATCTGATATGAGAATTGCTACTCCAGCTTTCTTTTGAGGTCCATTTGCGTGGAAGATGGTACTCCATCCCCTTACTCTAAGTCTGAATGCATCTTTGGGTTCAAAATGAGTCTCTTGTAGACAGCAAATGGATGGGTCATGTCTTTTTATCCAATCTGCAACCCTGTGGCGTTTTATGGGAGAGTTTAAGCCATTTAGATTGATAGAGATTATTGACAGATATGATTTTAATGATGCCATTTCTCTTTAAAGTCTTTGTATCGGTTGTGACTTGCTGCTCTGTATCACTCTTGGGGCCTTTTTACCTTTATAGAGCCCCCCTTAATATCTCCTGTAGGGCTGGTTTCGTGGTTACGAAATTGGTTAATGATTGGCGATTTTGGAACGTCTTTATTTCTCCATCAATTCTGAATGACAGCTTTGCTGGATAAAGGATCCTTGGCTGCATGTTTTTCTCTGAAAGAGCTTTAAAAATGCCCCCCCAAGCCTTTCTCTCATTCCAGGTCTCTGTAGACAGGTCTGACGTAATCCTGATACCTTTGCCTTGGTACGTGAGAAATTTCTTTGCCCTGGCCGCTTTCAATACTGTATCCTTGGATCTAATATTTGCGAATTGCACTATGACATGCCGTGGCGTAGGTTTGTCCTGGTTGAGCTTGGATGGGGTCCTCTCTGCCTCTTGGACACGAATGCTTGTTTCCCTTGCTAGATTAGGGAAGTTTTCAGCTACAATTTGTTCAAATATCTCTTCTAGACCTCTGTTTTTCTCCACCCTCTCAGGGATGCTGATGATTCTGACATTGGATCGTTTCATAGAGTCAGTAATCTCCCGTAATCTACATTCGTGGGCATGGATTTTTTTAAGACCAGCTTCTATTTTCATTTTTTATTCTACTAACCCATCCTCCAGTTCGGTAATGCGTTCCTCTGCTTCAGTGACCCTGGCCATCAGAGCCTCTAGTTTTGACTGCATTTGGCTCATAGAATTTTTAATTTCTGTCAGATTCGCTCTCATTTCCATCCTTAGGGATTCTATATTCTCAGTAACATTTTTGTTAATACTTTTTTCAAGTCTACTCATCATCTTGACCATTGTTGCTCTGAATTCCATTTCTGATAATTTGGATACATCCAAATCTATTATTTCTGTGGCAGAGACCACAGACTCATTATCTTTTCTTTGCTGGGGGGGACTTCTCCTTCTCATCATTCTGATGAGGAGAGATTGCGGGGTTGTCCAGAGCCCAAATTATTGACTGGGACCCAGGCCGTGCGCCCTTGTTTTATAGAGATCTTAGGCATGTGGGCTACTTCTTTAAAGATTTTATTTATTTATTTGAGAGAGAGAGACAGAGAGCAAGAAAGGGGGAACCCAAGCAGAGGAGTGGGAGAGGAAGAAGCAGG
>NC_048218.1:38355531-38355992 GCF_002007445.2 Ailuropoda melanoleuca
CTTCGATCACGCCCTAATCCGAAGACAGGCGCTTAATGACTGCGCCACTCAGGCGCCCTGGGTTGTGGGCTTCTTGATTTTTCAGCCTGCCTTCTGGGGGAGGGTCCTGCCGCCCCGATACTCAGGAAACCCTGTTTGGGTAGAGTCTCCGTGTCCCCTGCGAGGGGGGATGGGGATGGACACCCTGTGAGCCGGTATTTCCAGGCTTTTGTTCTCTGGCGGCCCTCCCTGGCGGTCTGCTGTGCCTCTTCTGAGAGTCAGAGCAGCAGTGGCTGTATCCCAGCCTCTGTCTCAGAGCTGAGAGATTTTAGTTCACTCTCCACTGATGTTCTGGCCACTTTAACTCTGTTTCATTTGGTGCTGCTAAAAACCCTGCAGGGACCTGCTGTGCGCCCCACACCCGGCGTCCCAGCCCTCACTTCCAGGGCCGGCACGTCTCTGTCCTTTGTGTTTCCAACCCC